>NC_057813.1:659903570-660203570 GCF_018294505.1 Triticum aestivum | reverse complement strand
ACCTGTGTTTTCGTAGTGGTGAGTGACTTAAACCTGACCGAGCCTTGCCTTATCCGCCGCTCAAAAAGTGCAGCTACCACTCTTAAGCTGATGGTCCCGCTGGATACTTTGTTAGGTGTGGTACAATGCAATGCGCTTAGCAAATGTGATTAAAGAAATAAATCAGTTACCCGCAAAAAAAAAGAAATAAATCAGTGTTTTTTAAGCATCGGTGCTTATTTATGAAGGTTAGCTTCTTAACTCGGCTTTTATTCTATAAAAATAGACACCGATGCTTTAAAACACAACATTTGCCTTTTTAAATACCTCTCTAAGCATCTACTCCTCTGTTTCAAAATAGATGATTCAACTTTGTACTAACATTGAATGGTTAGTACAAAATTGAATCATTTATTTAATACAAAATTGTGTCATCTATTTTGAAAAGGAGAGAGTAACATTGTACAAGGTCTTAGTGTTTTTACTTGCGACGCTAACAACCACTTCATCAAGTCTGATCGCGGATAGGGCACGTGCACTGGTGCTCGTCCAAGTCCGTTGCTTTACGCCTTGTCGTGGGATTCGTGGGTTGACGAGCCAGAGACCCGGTTTCTCGTCTCCATCGACATATACGGACGTCAAGTCGGTCGATCGCCACAATGACAAAGAAAATCAGGGCTCCGTACGGACCAATTATATATTCCAAGGAAGGGCCAGGAGTTGGGTGTGCTGCACTTCAAATTTAAGTGCAATTAACTTATGGTTCATAACTGACAGTAACCCCCCAGTGTGGTGACACAGTATATATTGTTCTGTACAAATGTTTGTGATACGTATGTTGCCCCTCTGCTTACCAATTGCAGTCAGCTCTGCTACTCCTACCCAATCTGTCTTGGTGGAGAAGCTCAACAACAATCGTACGTACGTCCGTAGAGGATTTCTGGCGAAAGATAATACTAAGGAGCTGTTCGGCAGTCCTCCAACTCCTTGAAATCTGAGAATTTGTGGAGCTGCCTTTTCCCCACTCCACCATTTTTAGCTACAGCTCCACCAACTTCTGGAGCGGACTTAGGGAGCGGGAGAGTCTCCGAACAGGCCCTAACAGTATGGTGCTCTGGTGGAGTGGACATTTTTCCCCTAGTGGATGGAAGTGATATGGATATTGATGAGACCGGGCTCATGGCCAGTGGTTCGCACGCAGGAAACCGATTTAACGGGCAACGATGACGACGTGGATTCGGTTCACCCACTCTCCTCCTGGCATTCTTTGCTCATGCGCCCATGCTCACTCCTGATCACGTCATCGACGAGTACTAGCTAGCTAGTGTTCGATCAGGTCTGGAGAAGTAAAATTCGCGCGGCGTCTGCAGGAGCAGCCTCAACCACTCCGTGTTAAGCCAAGAAGTACTGTAGTAAAATCAGCTGATGGATCATGGACAAGCATTTAATGATGGCAACGTTTGAAAATCCGCGGAGGTGCTGCCTCTTCCTCGATCCATGGCGGCGTGGTGGCTCCTGCTGGGGACGTTTGTGGTGGTGCGGGGTGAGATGGCCAGAGGATGGTGGTGGGGCTAGGTGTGGCCGGTGGTGGCGGCGTGGTGGCTCCTGCTGGGGACGTTTGTGGTGGTGCGGGGTGAGATGGCCAGAGGATGGTGGTGGGGCTAGGCGTGGCCGGTGGTGGCGGCGGCGGCATCCGTGGCTGAGGCGGCGACGACTCTGTCCCGGATCGGAACATGGCGGTGGCGGCGACCCTTCCGCCGGGGGTGACGGGCCAAATGATGGGTCCTTCTGGCAGAGCCGGTGGCGGCGGACTTGGGGACCCCGCACCCGGGGACGACGCAAGACGTGCATGGCTGTTGGAGCTTCCTCCGGCGTCGACGGCACTTGATGTGGGATCACTATGGTGGTTGCTATTGTTGGGCGACGACAACGGCTGGCGCGATGGTGGGTGCTCCATGTAGCGCCCGGAATCGGTGCGGCGGCCCCTCTTCATCAATGGTGGCAGACTCCGGGATCTTGTGGGTGATTCGGAGTCCAGATCTCGAGGTGGTGACGGCCTTCTAAGGCTTGTGATGGTATGGGACGTCCCGTCCATCAACAGATCGGGTTCAATGCAGCTCGGTAGGTGAAATATGTGCCTCTTTCGGAGTTGTCGGGCAATGCCTGTCCCCGGCAGGTGAAGCCACCGGTGGATGTGCTACCGGTGGATGCTATGCACGGCGTCTTATATGGAGACGTCAAGTCATGCCTACTACCGACAGGTGATGCACGGTGGCTCTGGCAGAGGTGTCATGTTTAGTCTGTTGCTGTCGGATCGAAGGTGGTGCAACAGTAGCGGGAGGCAGACGGTATGAGACGTCTTTGTCTTCCGTTGTCTCCTTTAGAGGTATCCGATTATCGAGGTGTTGGTAGACGGATAAGGGCGGATGGTACAGGCTTCAACGACGAGTTTATGCACTCCGGTGAAAACACAAGATCTCTGATCAGACTATGTCATCGCGCGCCTATGTCGTGTTCTTGCTGAAGATGGAGGATTGAAGTTTGGCTTTGGGGATGAGAATCCGGAGTGTAACATATGACGAGCGGACTGCCGGACATAGGGAAGACAAAAAGGATCCGCCGCGGCCGACCATAGGCTAGTGTAGTGTATCCATGTCATGGGAATGGAGATCCGCGTGGCCTGACGTGCACATAATTTTAGTTGTTTTACTTCAAATATCTCCAAAATGTAATGAATCTTTCGGTCTGTATTAAATCCGTCGTGTTCGCATGAATTTTATCCGGTTTGTTAAAAAAGTATTTGAAATGTATGCAGCCAGGTTGTACAGCGGCCTCTCGCATCTGTGCCCGCAGACTAGTCCTAACTATCAGTAGGTGGATGCGGGAGAAAATTTACGTGTTGTCATTAAATATACCATTTAACGTGGACTTGTCTCGCAGCGGTGCCCGAGGGCTTAATTTCGTGTTTTGATTCTTTTCTGAAAGTTAATCAAGATCTGACCCCGTTTATAAAAATTTCGGGATCTGGCCTTTTGATACCGCCAGGGTCCATTGCGGTAGGGTGCGTCAGGGACCTTGATGGTAGAAAACACCTCTATCGTCAAACAGGCTGGCGATAGCCTGTACAACCCTATCGTCAAGGTGACCGACGGTAGGAGTGAGCATGCACTGTATTTCATACTTAGATAAAATATAACGGTAGAGCGTGCCATCCTACCGTCAGGAAATTTGGCGGTAAGCTGTTATACCCTACCGCCATAGATCCTGGCAGTAAAAAAAATGAGATCCTGAAATTTTTACAAGACAAGACAGAATCACGTCTCGATAAATTTACGAAAAGGGTCAAAACACAACATTTAGCCGCGGCCGGGCGGGGCGGCGGCTCACATGAGTCAGAAGTGCACGCGCGCGGCAGACAGACGGCGGACGGCACTATCGCGACGGCGCCACCCACGACTGGCTCACGTGGCCGGAGAAAAGGTCCGGTAGGTTCTCGTCGGTTTCGCGTCGTGCGTCCCCCTTTTTTCTGCCGCCGTCCTCGCCACATGCGCCCGCGTGCTGTTTTTTGGCCGCGAGCCTGACCCGACCACCAAAGTCGACGATGGAAATCTACGGCAGGGGTCATGTTGGCTGTTTGACCAGGAAAACGGGGGGAACCCCATCAGCCACTCACTCCTGTGATCGCGGACGGAAAAACAGCGCTCCGTCGCAGTCAAAACCGATGGTGCACTACTGCACTGCATCGTGCATGATCAGCCAGGCAACGCGCACGCGCGAAATAGCATCCCTCAACTAAAAAACAAATACGTATAACTTTTTTTGAAAGGCATGAGATGGAACCCACACGAGTAGCGCTAGGGTTTTTCTTTTCTTTGCGGGGTGAGTACCACTAGTGTTCGATGACGTAGAGTGTGCAGTGGTGATGCCACTTTTTGTCAGCATATGTGCACTGAGGAGTGAGGAGTCGCTCACCTGCTCGTTCTCTCTCCATCCCTCGTTGCACGCTCGCATATGATTTTCTTCCCTCGATCTCTCGCTCGCCACTGGTGGCACTGCGCAGTACCTGCACGCTCGCGACCGCAAAGCCGCTTCTTTCCCTTCCCCAGCCACCATGCCGATAGGTACTAGTCCAACTCATGTCAGGCGAGCTTTGGTCATAGTGTCTAAGGGGGTGTTTGGTTACATGAACTAGACTAAAAAAGGTCCCTTTAAGTCCCTCTGTAATCAAACAGGAGAGACCTATTTCATAGAGACTAAAAAAAGAGCCTACCAGATGGTCTTTTTTCTTTAGTCTCTGGGACTAAAAAAAAGTCTAGTCCCTGCAACCAAACACCCCCCTAAGCCAAAACCCATGTTTTATACTCCCTCTGTTTTTAAATATAAAATGTTTTAAAGATCTTTTAAGATTTCAATACAAACTACATACGGTTCTAAAAAACTTATACTCCCTTTATCCCAAAAATTTTGTCTTAAATTTATCTACATACAAATGTATTTGACATTAAGATAAGACTAGATATATCCATATATAGACAAATCTAAAACAAGAAATTTAAGACAGAGGAACTACTATTTAAAAATGAAGGGAGTAGCAGTGGTCAGTAACTTGAACCTGACAGAGCCCTGCCTTATCCGCCGTCCAAAAAGTGTACTAGCTAGCACTCTTGAGCTGATGGCCCCGCCGCATACTTTGTTAGTGTTTTGGCCACATGGCCGGACGGTGGGCCATGCGACGCTTATAGCATCTACAGTTGCGATGGACAAATTCGATCCCTCAAAAACATCAGCTGGCGTGACCGGTCACACCTTAAATAATGAATTTCATATTCGGATACCTCAAATACATATTATTACATGCAACACAATGATCTTTGAACGGAGTTCGCCCGGCTTCGTCCTGTCCATGTCTGGCGGCCGGCTACGCCCGTCAGAGTGTTGGTCCGGTCGCCGACAAGGTAGAGTAGGACATGGGACACGAGCCGGCTCACGGGACTCAAGGTGCCGCCATCTCCCACGTCCTACTCTTCCTTGTCGGAGCTCGGGACTCGAACAGTGCCGGTGGACGTCAGATCGATGATGGATCCGTCTTGGGACGAGCCGGCGATGTCCACCACGACGCGGTTGCGGCCCCGGAACTGGTGCAACATACGGAGCACCGGAGAATGCGACTCGCCTTGCCTACATCCACCGCCGCGAGGGCCGCTGCCGCCTCCAGCGTCCACTGCCTCGCACGGCGGGTACGCCTTGCCATGTTCTTATCGGACGAGGCCCATGGTGCATCCCGATACTCGGCACGCCAACAGAGGAGTTGCGCGTCTGCCACCATATTTGGACGCCAGACAGACCGCACAGCCTCCGGCGAAGCAGCGACGGCACACCTAGTGGCGGATCCATGCGCCATTGGGGCGGAGGCAATGAATTCCCGGCGAAAGGAGTCCGAGCGCTGCCAGGCATGGGCCTCCTCTCGGGAGTGGTGTAGCGCAAGCCGGACAGCCATCTCCTCCTCGGGACCGCATGGGATGAGCTCGAGGTCGACCGATCTGGAAGTGAAGGACTTGGGTCAGTTGCCCGCAATACCGAAGACGGCTGGAGACCGTCGGACAGGAGCTTGGGCGTCGGAGGGGAGTGGAGGAGAGTGGCTAGAGTTTGGTCTGATGAGCGGACGAGGAGGAATATATATGCAGTCGGGTAAGCTAGCGTGGGCCGGGTCCGATGTGACGGATGCGCCCAGGCGCCCCATATCTGCCTCATATTTGGGCTGGATATAAGGGGTGCTGGGTCAGCCCGGGTGTTTGAAACTCGTTTGAGGCGTCCGTCTGGGTCAAAATTTCATGACCGGGCGGGCCGCTCGGGCGTTTGAGGCGATTTTGAGGGCACCCGGCTGTAGATGCTTTTAGGGCAACCTCAACACGCCGACGAATATTGTCCACAGGCGTCCGCTTGTGCCCGCTCAAACAAAAAAGTTGCCCAGCGAAGAGACTCATTGTTATTTTCTCTTAGTTTGTGTTTGTTAGGATCCATTTTCGTCTTAAATTATTTGGGTTGGAGACGGACACAAATTAGATATTTTCTGTGTCCTCTTCGTCCGCCTTTGTCCGCTTCATGTCCCGTCCGGAAACGGATCCTCTAACATCATGAAGGAATGTCACGTGACTACAATGCAATCCCAATGCAAAGAAAAAAAGGGACGTCATGGGCACTGTAGCAAAGACATTGTGCGCAGTTACTCTTCATGAAAAATAAAATCTAAAATTAATTTTATTGCACCATAATTTTGTTCGTATGTAATTTTTTTAAATGTATATAATAGACTTATAATTTACAAATTAATTCAAGTTATTTTAGGCTTAATCATATGGATGTTAAAGGATCTCGTTTCGTCCAGTCCGGCCCTCCTGCCATCCATCCACCCACCTTTTTATTTATTTTCTCTCTCTCCCCTTTGCACACCTCGCCGCTGCCGCCCGTAGCAGCCGCGGCATCGCCCCGGCCACGCGGCCGGTGCAGCAGCTCCCCGCCTCAGATCCCAGCCAAAATCGGTGGTGCATGGTCAGCATATATGTGTAGAGTAGACATGCATGCACCGAGGAGCCCCTCAACTGCTTCCTCCCTCTCCACCTCGGGCCTCTCGGCTGCTGCTTTCGCCCCACCTCCAACTCCATTCACAGCACTATCCACAGTCGATCCATCCAAGTGAGCTTTGCTTTTGCTAGTAGCACTCTTGAGCGGATGGCCCTGGGTACGTACTTTGTTAGCGTTTGACCACACTGCCGTCCGGCGGGCCGTGCGACGCTAACAACCACTTCATCAAGTCTGATCGTTCGTGGTAGGGTACCTGGACCGTTGCTTTGCCCTTGCCGTGGGGTGATGGTCCTTTGTGTCGTTTGTCGAGCCGTGACCCCATTTTTCTCCTCTCGACCGTACCGTTGACGCACAAAGAAAACCAGGGTTCTGTACGGAGCAATTCTTCGGAACGGGGCAGGATTTGGTGTAGGGTTGCATTTTTAGAAGTTATAAACGCGATTTACCCGCCGGTTTGTCTGTCGTGCAGAAGCAGCTTAGAGCATCTAAAGGGGGAGAGCAAATACAAGCCCCAAAGGCCCGCACTGACCAGGCACGTCTCATTTGATGGTTTCCACACTTGCGTTTCTCATATCTAAACCCTTAAAATTATACAACCCATGCAACGCTACGTAAATCACGTTCATATCCTAGTTCATCATATCAACATTGCATCGCTAGATAAAAGGAGCATAGTTCATCAAAGTTCAGTGACAAATCCATACTACAAACAACTTAAAACATACTCCCTACATCTCTTATATTATGAGACTGAGGGAGTTTAGGGCACTAGTGTAGTGTAAAAAACGCTCTTATATTATGGGACGGAGGGAGTAGTTAATATATAAATAGAACGGGGAAGGGCGGAGGAATCACCATTTCCTCGCTGGCCTCTTCCCCTTCCAGTCGTTGGCGCAACTGTGGCCCTCCTCCGTGTAGGCGCCGGCGTGCGGAGGTGCATCGTTGTCGGACCTGGAGGTGAAGCCATCCGTCGGGTTAGAGTCAGAGTTGCACCTAATGCCCGACAGCCTGCGGAGCAGGCGGTCCCGCTTCTTCGCATGGCGGGCCGCCTTCGCCTCTGCCTCCTTGTTTGGCTCGTGCTCCGACGACTCGATGACGAGTCGGAGCGCCATGGCATTCTTGCGGCAGAGGTGTCATGCATCTGTATCCGCTGTCGTGAGAGAGCTGCGGAGGACCATGCGAGGAGTGTGGCCTCAGGATCGACCGGTGGCGGACATCGCCTCCCCGTCTCCCTCGTCGATTGCCACTTGCGCTGGGATGCACGTGCCTCAAACTCTGGCTTCCTCGTGCGTGCCGGCCCCGGCGCGGGCACGAGGACCCAGGCGGTGGCGGGGTACCACTTCCCGACCAGAGGGTGGTGGAGGTGGGAGGCGTACCTGGTGGAGCGAAGCGGAGCTGCAGGAGTTGCGCGCCGGGCGGGAAGGGCCGACGACGTCGCCTGCACTGCGTCGACGAGCGACGAGCGCTGAGGAAGAAGATCCGGTGCTGCAGGGGCCACCTTGCTCGAGCAGCGACCTCCTCAAGGCGATGCAAAAGGCCACTTCGTCCATGTCGATGTTCGAGCCGTCGGATTCTGCCTCGGAGCCGCCATTGCTACCGTCGCCGGCCATCAGATCGAAGGAGAGGAGATCAAAAATGGAGTGGACGAAGAGGGGAGTGAAGTGGAATTCGGATTCACCAGTGTCTAGGGTTTTTGGATGAGATATTTTTTGGGTCAGGGTGGGCCGGGCTGACGTGGTGAGTGTCGTGGTTCTAAGTCTGACAGTAGTGTAGGGGGGTAGGTATGGAGAGGCAAGATCCTAGGTATGGAGAAGTTGTATACGCAAGAGGTTTACGAGTTCAGGCCCTTCTCGGAGGAAGTAACAGCCCTACGTCTCGGAGCCCATAGGCGGTCGACTGGATTATGTGTATATGAGTTACAGGGGTGCGAACCCCTTACACTGAGGAGGGGGTGGCTTATATAGAGTTCGCCAGACCCCTCCGGCCCTCAGTTATGTAGGGTTTAAGGTACATTAAGATCGGGAGTTACTGGTAACGCCACAAATAAAGTGTTATGATGACCATAAAAGCTACTCAATGACCGACCGTTTGCGTGCAGAGTGACTTTAGATCTCCTGGCTGTCGAGTGGTTGGCTTCATGGTCGAGTGTCTTCGAGTCCGTCGAGTGGAACACTTCTGAGTCGATTGACAGGTGGTTTCTTCTAGAGATGTCCTTGGGGAGGGTAGTTTGGACAGGTCCATGACCCGGAGTTTGTGGCCAATGCGCAAGGTAACAATCAGAGACGCAAGGGTAAGCTGCCTCGATCTGGCGGGTCAGGCCCATCTCTTGAGCAGCTACTCAATGAGCCCTGCCCGAAACACGGCACCCGGGAGCACCCCGCCACACACCTATGGAAGGATTGCATGATCATGAAGGTATTTAAGAATTCCAACACCTTTGATGGCAGTCATGGATTTGGCGGTGGCTCAGGGGCTGGGTGTTTTCATGGCCCGGGCGGTGGTTCAAATTCCAGCTTTCAGGGACATCCAGGCGGTAATAGTCAGCAGCAGTCTGGTCAAGGAGGGCAACAGCAGCAGCAGTCGGGTTATCAAAGCCATCCAAAACAGTTGAGTGGTGGGCAGTATCACGTGTTTACCACTAGTTTATGCAAACGTGACCAGAAGGTTCATAAGAGGGCCGTGAATTCTATTGAGCCGGCAATTCCTCGTTATTTGAGATGGTCAGAACATCCCATTATATGGAGCAGAGAGGATCACCCTCCACAGGTCGATAATCCGGGTCAGTTAGCCTTGGTGGTAGCACCCCAAATTGGTGGATATAAGTTGACTATGGTACTCATGGACGGTGGTAGCAGCATCAATATCCTCTACTACGAGACCTTTCAGCGCATGGGGTTGATTGAGAAGAATTTGAGAACATCCAACACTGTTTTCCATGGGGTGGTTCCGGGTAAGTCGTCTTACCCAGTTGGTAAGATTGAATTGGAGGTGGCCTTTGGAGATGAGTATGACTCCAGGGCTGAGAAATTGACGTTTGAAGTGGTTAAAATCAGGAGTCCATATCACGCTCTGTTTGGGCGACCGGCTTATGCTAAATTCATGGCACGGCCATGTTACGTTTACTTACAGCTCAAGATGCCGGGTTACAAGGGCACCATCACTGTGCATGGGAGTCAAAAGGTGGCCTTGGAATGTGAAGAAGGCGACGCGGCTTACGCTGAGTCTGCCTGTGCCATGGAGGAGCTCAAATTTTATCAAGACAATGTTGACCCGGCGGATATGACCTCCCTCAAGAAACCAACTACTGAACATGACCCGGCGTTGAAGTTTAAATCGGCCGCTGAGACAAAGCTTGTTGACTTTACCCCAGGAGATGCTTCTAAACAGTTGACTTTACCCCAGGAGATGCTTCTAAACAGTTCAGTATCAGTGCCAATTTGGATCCTAAATAGGAAAGCGCGCTCATCGAGTTCATTTGTGAGAACCGGGACATCTTTGCATGGAAGCCTTCTGACATGCCGGGTGTACCGAGGGAACTCGCTGAGCACACTCTCAATATTGATCCAAAGTATAAGACGGTCAGGCAGTTTCTCCGACGGTTCAACGAAGAGAGACGGAAAGCTATTGGGGAAGAGGTCGCCCGGCTCTTAGTGGCGGGGTTTATTGTTGAAGTTTTTCACCCGGAGTGGTTGGCTAACCCGGTGTTAGTGCTCAAGAAGAACGGCACTTGGCGGATGTGTGTGGATTACACGGACTTAAACAAGGCTTGTCCGGCTGATCCCTTTGCTCTCCCCCGTATTGATCAGAACATTGATGCTACGGCGGGTTGTGAACGTTTGAGCTTTTTGGATGCTTACTCTGGTTATCATCAGATCAAGATGGCAGTTAAGGACCAGGAGAAGACGGCTTTCATCACTCCGTTTGGAGCCTTCTGTTATGTATCTATGCCGTTTGGGCTCAAAAGTGTCCAGGCGACTTATCAGCGGTGTGTGCAGAATTGTTTGCACGATCAAGTTGGGCGTAATGTTCATGCTTACGTAGATGACATTGTGGTGAAGTCCAGAGAAAAGGAAACCTTGATATCTGACTTGAAAGAGACCTTTGATAATCTCTGGGTTTACAAGATGATGCTTAACCCAGCCAAGTGTGTGTTTGGTGTACCTGCGGGCAAGCTCTTAGGTTTTCTGGTGTCAAACAGAGGCATTGAAGCTAATCCGGAGAAGATTAAGGCGATTTCCTCTCTGGCTAAGCCGGCGTGCATCAATGATGTTCAGCGACTGGCGGGTCGTGTTGCCACTTTAAGCCGATTCATAAGCCGGTTAGGTGAGAAGGCCCTTCCATTATATCAGATGATGAAGAAAACTGACACTTTTGTCTGGAGTGAGGCTGCGAATGCTGCCTTTGAAGACTTGAAGAGGCAATTGTCTGAACCACCGGTTCTTGCGGCTCCCATTGACAGAGAGCCGTTGCTGTTATATGTGGCTGCTAATTCGCGAGCGATCAGTGTTGCCATCGTGGTGGAGCGTAAGGAAGCTGGCAAGGAGCATCCAGTTCAACGGACGGTTTACTATATCAGTGAGGTGCTCATTGAGTCTAAACAAAGATATCCACATTGGCAGAAACTCGTTTACGGAGTGTTTATGGCCAACCGGAAGTTGAAGCAATACTTTCAAAGTCATCCTATAACTATGGTAAGTTCTGCCCCTTTGGGAGACATCATCCAGAATAGGGAGGCCACAGGACGAGCCGCCAAGTGGGCTATCGAGCTTGGGCCTCATGGTTTGAAGTACATGCCACGTACTGCTATTAAGTCTCAGGCCTTGGTGGACTTTATCAATGATTGGACAGAGTTGCAGGCACCTGAGGAGAAGCCAGATAACACATATTGGACTATTCACTTTGACGGGTCCAGGCAGCTAGAAGGCTCAGGGGCTAGAATTGTTTTAACTTCCCCTCGAGGTGACAAATTTCGTTATGTACTCCGGCTTATGTTCCCATGTACTAATAATGTAGCTGAGTACGAGGCCTTACTCCATGGTCTCCGAATGGCCAAGGAGATGAACTTAAGCCGGGTAAGGTGTCTGGGCGACTCAGATCTCGTGGCTCAATAGGTGTCAGGCAAATGGGATTCCAAGGATCCTCTCATGGCGGCTTATCGATGTGAAGTAGATGCTGTGGCTGGACATTTCAAGGGTTATCAAGTGGAGCACATTGATCGAAGGAAGAATGAGGCGGCTGATGCTTTAAGCCGGCTGGGATCTCAACGTAAGCCGGTGCCACCTAACACCTTTCTTGATGTTTTGCATAACCCTTCTGTCAAGGTGCCTACCGAGGAAGAACTAGCGATGCCAGACCCGGAGGCCCAACTGGTGGCAGCTCTTCATGTTATCCCGGATTGGACAGTGCCATATTTGGCCTACATGACCCCGTGAGAGTTACCGGAGGATGAGACCTTGGCAAGACAAATTGTCAGACGATCCAAATCCATGATGATTGTTAACGGCGAGTTGCATCATTGCAGTGTAACAGGGGCGTTTCAACGCTGTGTGTCGCCTGCAGAGGGACAAGAGATACTCCGTGAGATTCATGAAGGAGATTGTGGTCATCATACCGGCTCAAAATCTCTTGTGGCCAAGGCTTTCCGTCATGGTTTCTACTGGCTCACGGCTCATGCTGATGCGGAGGATCTGGTCAGTAAATGTGACGGTTGTCAGAAGTTCTCACGACGTGCTCATGTGCCGGCTCAAGAATTAAGGATGATCCCAATTACTTGGTCGTTTGCAGTCTGGGGGCTTGACATGGTTGGACCTTTCAAAAGGTCTAAGGATTAAAAGACACATCTCCTGGTGGCAGTGGATAAATTTACAAAGTGGGTTGAGGCGGAGCCAGTCAATAAGTGTGATGCGGCCACAGCGGTTCAGTTCATGAAAAAGGTGATCTTTCGTTTTGGTTTCCCACACAACATTATAACTGATAATGGCACAAATCTCTCCAAGGGAGCCATGGAAGAGTTCTGTCAACGAGAACATATCCGACTTGATGTTTCGGCTGTTGCTCATCCTCAATCCAATGGTCAAGCGGAAAGAGCTAATCAAGAGGTCCTGAAGGGTATCAAGCCCCGGCTCTTTGTCCCCTTAAAACGGACTCTGGGTTGTTGGGTGGAGGAGTTACCCTCTGTGCTATGGAGCATCAACACTATGCCTAACAGATCTACGGGTTACACACCTTTCTTCATGGTCTATGGAGCAGAGGCAGTTTTGCCAAGTGACATCCGACACGACTCACCCCGCGTGGCGGCTTACGTTGAGGCGGATAACGAAAAGGCTCGTCAGGACGCACTTGACTTGTTGGATGAGGAGCGAGACTTGGCAATAGCCCGCTCGGCGATTTACCAGCAAGACCTGCACCGCTATCACAGCCGCCGGGTTAAGAGCAGAACCTTTTAGGAAGGCGACTTGGTACTCCGGCTCATCCAAGATCAATCTGACATGCACAAGCTATCTCCGCCTTGGGAAGGACCCTTTGTGGTCAACAAGAATCTGAACAACGGGTCATATTACCTCATTGATGTTTGAGAGCACAAAACGTAAGTTGGAGGATGAGACCCGCCGGCCGTGGAATATTGCCCATCTTCGGCCTTACTATACTTGAGCCACCGGTTCTTAAGATGTATATATTTTTGACGATGTACATATTATATAAAGCAATCACTACTAGGAAAAGGGCTATAGATAGGATTGATTCTAATGGCGCACCGTGGAAGCAGTGCGCCACTACTATATACTAATGGCGCACCTGTTTGTGATACGCCATTAGTGTGGAAGACACTAATGGCGCACCGTAAACAGGGTGCGCCACTAGTATGAATTATTATTTTTTTCCATTTTCCCATACATACTAATGGCGCATCGGGTGCATAATGCGCCATTACTATCTATAACTACTAATGGCGCACCAAGCAGGCAGTGCGCCATTACTGTAAATTTTGTTTTATTCTTTTTTTTGCAAAACTACTAATGGCGCATCGTGGCACAGTGCGCCATTACTAGTTTAAACTAGTAATGGCGCACTCAGAGGAGATGCGCCATTAGTATATATACTTATTATTTTTACTTTTTTGCAAAACTACTAATGGCGCACCGTAGGCTGATGCGCCATTAGTAACCAGGGTTACTAATGGCGCATTTTCCTACGGTGCGCCATTAGTAACCTGGGACCAACAAGATATTTTGGACAGCCCACACCTACCCACTCACTTTCCCCACTTCATTCCATCCACCTCCTTCTCCAAGCTTTCGGCCATCTCCTCCTCCTCACCTCATTTCCACCATAGATTCAACAAAATTAAGTGGTGAAATTACCTTTTTTTGATAGGTAAGTAAGGGAAAGCTATCTTCATGATATAGATCTACTTTTTTTTCTCCCTAGCTCGCTCCAACAACGTGCACATGCACTTTTTGTGGCCTAGCTAGATCTATGTATGTTTGTGGTGTTGCATGTGTTTGTGGTGTTGCATATATGTTTGTGTTTGAAGGTACCGGTATTTGAAATATGCGATAGTTGCCAATATTTTGCCGGAATGTTTTGATTCATTTCCGTTTCGGCGAGAATTTTGGCACTATGCATTCTTTTTGGTCCTATTTTTAGGGAAGGTCATGCCAAATTTTTTCTTGGTTCTAACATATCGTTTTGCTCTACCCCGCAGGCGACCATGGTCCGCACGATGACTGAAGGCATCGTGAATAGGTTTTTGAGCTCCGCGAAGGCCGAGATGCTTCAAAAGAACGAGACGGAGATAAGATGTCCATGTCGAAGATGCAAGCTGAAGAGCCTTATTGCGGACCCGGATTCCGGGCAGGTGCGGGACCACCTGCTCTTGCGTGGTTTCATGGATGGCTATCGGTGGCAAGGTGATGAAGATGACTATCAAGTCGTCCATGGCCGGGGCCGGGCAAGAAATGAGGAAGGGCAACAAGACAAGTACCACCGCGGCGAGGGCGGGCGAGAAGACGAAGAATCTCCAGGACATGATCACGACGGTGATGCTGTACACAGTCATCATGTAGAAGATGTCGTACATGATGATGAGGAAGATCAAGACGAAGGGAATGATCATGAAGATGAAGATGCCGGAGCAGACGACGATGGAGGCTGGGTGCAGGACCCTCATATTCAAGAGCTGCTTCTCAAGCGGACGGATAACGCAAGAGCTGCCGCCCGAGAGAAAGCCAAGCTGGATCAACTGGAGATAGACGCGGTTACTCCATTGTATGAAGGATGCAGGCCCGAGGATACCCGCCTGAAAGTAACGCTCATGGCTCTGGAGATGAAGGTAAAACACAAAATGACCGACGCATGCTTCGACGAGAACATGTCATTCTGGCACGAACGTCTTCCCAAGGGGAACAAGTGCCCGACCAGTTTCGAGGAGGCGAAGAAAATCGTGTGTCCTCTGGATTTACCGCACGTGAAATACCATGTGTGCATGAACAATTGCATCATTTATCGGGACGAGCACGCGGAGTCTACCATATGTCCGGTGTGCGGCGTCACTCGATACAAGAAGAGGAAGAAAGCTCCTCGAAAATCGGTGTGGTACTTTCCGATCACTCCTCGTCTGCAGCGGTATTTCGCGGACCCTAAGGTAGCAAAGCTCCTGCGTTGGCACGCGGATAGGGAGGAGAAGAAGCGAGAAGATGACGCAAATGATCCGGAGATAGATAAAAAAGACAAGATGCTGAGTCACCCTAAGGATGCGAGCCAGTGGCAAGCGTTGAACTTCGAATACCCAGAATTTGGGAACGATCCAAGGAACATCGTGCTGGGCGCGAGCACCGATGGAGTCAATCCGTTTGGCAGCCAGAGAAGCACACATAGCACCTGGCCTGTGTTTGTGTGGATGTACAACCTTCCCCCCTGGTTGTGCATGAAGAGGAAGTACATTCACATGAGTATGCTAATTGAAGGGCCGAAACAACCAGGGAACGACATCAATCTGTATCTGGGGCTGCTGAAAGAGGAGCTTGACACGCTGTGGAAAACGCCAGCCAATACGTGGGACGCCGCAGAGAAAGAATATTTCCCTATGAGAGCCGCACTGCTCACGACGGTGCACGACTATCTCGGTTACGGATATCTCGCGGGGCAGGTAGTCCACGGATTTTCTGGATGCGTAAGGTGCATGGATGACACAACGTATCGCCAGCTAGATAGAGATCCCGGGTCTTCGAAAACCGTGTTCATGGGACATCGAAGGTGGCTTCGCGACGATGACCCGTGGAGGAAACGCAAGGATCTGTTCGATGGTGAAACCGAACCCCGAAAACGCCCGTGTACGAGGAGCGGCGAGGAAATAGACAAGCTGTTGAAAAATTGGAAAGACTGCCCACTGCCGGGAAAGAAGCGAAAGGCGCCAGAGCCGCTGCTGAAGGTATGGAAAACGAGGTCTGTTTTCTGGGACTTGCCGTACTGGAAGATCCACCGTGTGCCTCACAGCCTTGATGTCATGCATATCACGAAGAACGTGTGCGAGAGTCTGCTTGGTACCCTGCTCAACATGCCAGAGAGGACCAAAGATGGGCCGAAAGCAAGGGCAGACTTGAAATCAATGGGCATCAGGCAGGAGCTTCACGCTAATGATGATGATGATGATGATGAGGCGAAGCAGGACACGGAAAGTCGTCGCAAAGGCAAAAAGGCCAAGAAGACCGGAAATGACTACCCTCCCGCGTGCTTCACTCTAAGTCAGGAGGAGATCGAGCAGTTTTTCACCTGCCTCCTAGGAGTAAAACTTCCTTACGGTTACGCGGGGAAGATAATCAGATACCTAGACCCAGCGAAGCAGAAGTTCAGCGGGATGAAGTCTCACGACTGTCACGTGCTGATGACGCAGATACTTCCAGTTGCAATCCGTGGGATCATGGACGCGCACGTCCGTGAAACGCTATTTGGCCTATGCAACTTTTTCGACGTCATCTCTCGGAAGTCGATTGGCGTGAGGCAACTCAGAAGGCTACAGGAAGAGATCGTGGTGATACTATGCGAGCTTGAGATGTACTTCCCGCCCGCATTCTTCGACGTTATGGTGCATCTGCTGGTCCATATAGTGGAGGATATCATCCAACTCGGGCCGACGTTCCTGCACAGCATGATGCCGTTCGAAAGGATGAATGGTGTCATCAAAGGATACGTTCGCAACATGTCACGTCCAGAGGGAAGCATAGCCAGGGGCTTTCTGACCGAAGAGTGCATCTCCTACTGCACGAATTATCTAGGCATCGAGAACCCCGTTGGTCTGCCCGTCAACAGGCACCTCGGCAGGCTCGCTGGATGGGGTCACCATGAGGGTCGCCGCGAAATGCATGTCGACTTCGAGGGTCGACTCGCCGACTTTGAAAGAGCAAACCTAGTCGCGCTACAACACATAGACGTGGTCGATCCTTGGGTGGTAGAGCACAAAACCTTTATTAAGAAGACGTACAATGACCGAGGCCAACAGAGGACGGACGGAGATATACTCAAAGAGCACAACTCATGTTTCACGCGTTGGTTCAAGCAGAAGCTTCTGTCGTACCCTTTACATGAGGATTCTTCCGCGGAAGAACAACTCATATTCGCCTTGTCACAGGGCGCCGAGCACAACCTGATGACCTATGAGGCGTACGATATCAACGGCTACACATTCTACACCGAGGACAAGGACATGAAGAGCGATGGTTATCAGAACTCCGGGGTAACGATGGAATCCTACACCGGTAACGACAAGGACAGATACTACGGAAGGATCGAGGAGATCTGGGAGCTGAGCTACGCTGGAGAGAAGGTCCCGATGTTCCGTGTCAGATGGGCCAAAAACGTCATAAAAGAAGACCGGTATTTCACCACCATGGTTATACCCGAAGCCAAATCCAAGACCGCGGGCGCAAACGTCACCGCGAAAAATGAGCCATGGGTACTGGCTTCCCAAGTGGACCAATGCTTCTTCATTACCGACCCGCCAAAGCCCAGTCGTGTTGTCGTGAGGAGAGGCAAAAGGAAGATCATCGGAATGGATGGAGTAGCCAATGAGCAAGACTTCGACAAGTACGGCGACCCGAAGATCGAACATGACGACGACGATGAAGTAGCAGCACACACCACAAGAAGAAGCAGGACCACCCTACCTAAAGGACGTCCGTTCCACAGAAGAACTCCGTTTGCGAAAAAGAAGGGCAAGAAGATTGTGAACAGATAGCTAGCTAAGACCGATTGTATTTAAATCGTAGTCTTCATTTCTCGATTGTATTTCATGGGCACCTTTTGATATCATGAATATTTTTAAATTTCATGGGCACTTTTTGAATTCATGAGGACACTTGATCTCGATTCCCCCTCCATCTCGATCTCGATCCCCCTCCATCTCGATCGCACCCGCACCCTCCCCCGCTAGCTCCACCCATCGCAACCCTCCCCCGCTCCACCGCCGGAGCACCCGGCCCCCCGCACCCGCACTTTTTGAACATATTTTTTAATTTTTTTTACTATTTTTATAAAAAATATTACTGTTATAATTTAAACAAGTTTGAACATATTTAAACACAAATAAATATAAAAAACAGCATTTAAAATGCATAAAAAATATTACTGTTATGATTTAAACAAGTTTGAACATATTTAAACACAAATAAATATAAAAAACACCATTTAAAATGCATAAAAAAATATTGGGGATCCTGGGAATCGAACCCAGGACCTCCTGGTGTGTGTGCTGCGTGCTGACCAGTCGGGCTAGTGCGTGGGTTCTGTTGTAGATAGGGTTGGGCTGTAGATATGGCTACTAGGCTAGGTTAAAACAAAATTCTAATGGCGCACCGAGGGGTGGTGCGCCATTAGAACAGTCGTACTTATGGCGCACCTGCGTGTGGTGCGCCATTAGAAAGCTTCCCTCCACCTATTCCCCTCTGGCCTCTCTCCCTCCCTCGCCAGATCCCCCCCCCACTCGACCTAACTTTGCCCCCGCGCCGTCGCCCCCCCGACGCCCAGCCGCTGCCGGAGCTTCAACGCCGGCGTCTTCCTCAGTCCGGGCACGGGGTGCAGGACGACGACCGCGGCCGCCGGCCTTCCCACGGCCAACTGAGGCATCCCTTCGACGACGCCGCCGCCGCCGACCCCGACCCCAACCCCGACCCTGACCCCTCCGGCGACCGGCCGCGCCTGCCCAGGTACCTCTCCTCCTTCCTCCTTCCTCCCTCTCCATCCTTCCTCCCTCCCCAACCTATGCATGGTGATTCCTCCCTTCTCCTCCACCCCCTCACCTGCAAACCCTAGGGCCATGGCGGCAGGCTTCTTGCTCCCTTGTAAGAACATCCTCTCTGTTGGCCTACATGTATTTCAGAGAACAAATTCGTAGTTCATTTCATTCTGTTGGCCTGCATTAGGTAAGCATCAAGTGGATTTAACTATTTTAGATAGTTTCAGTTAACTGTTTTGCGTTTCCTGAAGAGGTTCACCTATAGTTTCAAAAATTCAGTCACTGGATATATGCAATAATTTACAAAGAGCAAGTGATGTAGAGCAAAAATTCAGCAAATGATGTATAGTTTCAAAAATTCAGTGAAACTGAACCTACCCTATTGCTTCATGTAGCAAAGGCGGCAATGCAAGCAAGATCATGCTTGGCTTAGCCAAATTCATGTTACTGAATTTTTTTCAACATGATAAAATTGTCATGCTACTAAATGTTATAGAAATGCAAGGGAACACAGAAATACTAGGGCACACAACATTTAGAGTACTCTGAAATTCAGTTCTGAAATTTTTTGTTAGATAGTGGCTACACTAATCTAGAGTAGTATCCCAATCTGATGGAGTACTTGATTTGGGGGACTGAACTTATGCTTATGTATGCCATCAGAAGCAGTTCGAAATCATTATTCTCTCTTTTCCTTGCAGGTTTGGGCAACTTCAGTCGGTTGATCTTGAATCCATTGAGCCTTCACTTAGAGCTGGTACTCATCCATGTAACTCTTCACATTTCCATGTAGGATGGTTGCCTATCACTTACTAGTGTGCTAGTGCCCCTTAGTCCAAAGACTAATAGCTATGACAAAGTATAATTCCTTGTAGTGTTTAAGTATAACAAAATTCAGAGAAATGCATGCAGAAGCTAGATCAGTACCAGCTAGCTAGCTAGCTAGTAGTAGTACTACTGCTACTGTTCTTTCCTTTCTTTTGGTAGTACTACTGCTAGTAGTAGTACTACTGCTACTGTTCTTATGTGTGCTGTCCACAGATTGGTGTACAGTCCTCCTTCGAACCCAACTTTTTCACCAGGTGGAACCAATGTGATTAACTTTAGGATCATTCTGTATGCATTTTCGCTGTTAAGAAGGCGCGCCCACAAAGCCATCTTCCACGTGCTTGACCATCCAGGTCCATCTTCCCCTAGTAAGAAACAACGATGTATTAACTTTCGATTTGAGGAGAAATGTCCCTTTACTAGTAGGTGAGATAAACCAGTACTAGGAAAATATTTCTTGTTGCACCCTTTCTTGGCAAAACACATACAGCTACAAGTTTGTGTCTTATGTTTTCACTTGATAAGCGATGCTCCTAAGGCACATCCCGATAGTAAACCATTAATTCCAGCAATGAAGTTCAACAATGTGTATTCTTATTAGACTAGCACAATGCCCGTTTGCTGCCACGGATTAAAAATTACACTGCAAGATTAAGATGATTATACTGCTATCTGTGCCAGACCACACCATCCATATCTGCTCTTATACACCCCCTTTGTGCTAGATCGAAGTCCAACAGTGGGTGTGGCGACTGTCAACAGTCATGATGATGGACAGATTGCCACAACCATTTGATTTTCTTTTGCATTCATCCTATTGTCAAAACATGCACAATTATTTGACTAATTCCATAGTATTGCTCGATACGGTTGATTCAAAAAGCAGGACAGACAAAAAGGACATATCAAATGTGGACATGTACTGTAAGGAAAGCATAAGCTATTTTATACCGAACAAGTAAAATCATAAGACTAATCTGCTGTATCCATTACTATATTTGGTCCATAGATGTTTATGACTCTGAGCCATGATCTGTAAAAATACATTTGTCATTCTTTCTGTGTTTGTACAGACTTTCTAAACTATTGATGATTTTTTGTTGGGAGACATATTATATCTGGAATGGAAGCTCACATAAGTTGAGCTGATTTTTGTCCATATGAAAGCAGAGGACCATATGGTCTGTGGCTGGGTTTTGTCTCCGACCATCGTGTCGTGATGAATTTGCAGGTACCCCGAGAGGCCCTTGAGTTTGCCGGAATGTCGATTAACTTCCGTTCCGGCAAATTCGGGTACTCCATATGTCCTATTTTCAGCAAAGGTCATGCTGAAATTTTCCGTGAATTTTAGCATGACTTTGCTAAAAATAGGACATATGGGGTACTTGCGACTAATGCATGGGCCGGGCTATCTTAGTACTTAGTTAAGTAGGATCAACTGCCCTGCCATTCTTGCTGCATTAAATCATAGGTGGCAATAGAGCCAAGTGATTAGGCCCAACTTAGAATTATCCTTAGCATCGATAAACCCTAGATGATAAACCCAACATAGGTGGCAATAGAGCCAAGATTAGGCCCAACCTAGGGTGCCTCGGCATCGATAAACCCTAAATGATGAAAACTTAACTTGGTTGCCCCGGATGCCTCGGTGTCGATGAGAACCTAAATGATGAAAGCTTAGGCTTTTAGGGTGCCTCGGTGTCGACAAACCCTAAATCATGAGACCATGATCTTGTTCCTTGACAATAACCATCTTTTTGACCAAACTTTTTTCCTATTTAGAGAGAAACATGGCCCACAACGATGAGGCCGGTGGTTCGGGCGGCAAGCAATTCTGGGAGCTGTCCCAAGAGATGGAGGAACAACCTCACCGCTATGATGACGCCGCGGAAGACACCGATCCTGATTACACAACCCCTAGTGGCGTCGGGGATGACACCACTGATGGTGCCGCCGAGGATGCCACCACTGATGATGGCGGCGCACACACAGATGGTGGCGGCGCACACACAGATGGCAGCCAACCGAAGAAGCAAAGGAAGGACCGGCGCCCGAATGCGCTCCGCACCGTCAAGGAGGAATTCACTCAAGTGGACTCCGACGGGAATCCAACGGAGCCCAAACATATAGTCAAGGGGTACTCGGTTCAGCTCGGGTGCATTCTCCGGAGCACCGTCTCGATCAACACCGAGAACCTTAGGCATAAGGACCGAGGGAATTTGCGCAACCTCCTCTTCACGAAGCTGCACGAACGATACAAGTTCCCCGCCGAATTTGAAAACACACGCCTCTCAGGGAATAAAGTGAACAATGCCGCCCTCACGAAGATGAGCACGGCCCTGTCTACTTGGAGAAGCGCGGTGAAGAGAATGATTGATAAAGGTGATAGTTATGACAAGATCAAGGCGAAATATCCTTTGATGAGCGAAGATGAGTACAAGGAGTTCAAGATCAAGTGCCAGAGCCCCGCAACCTCCGAATCAAGTCAGTGGGGGAAAGAAATGCGGGAGTTGAACTTAGGGGAACACAAACTCGGTCCCGGCGGTTATAGAGTGGCGGAGCCTATATGGGACAAGGAGGACGCGGAGCGTGCCGAGCAAGGCCTACCGCCCCGCTTCGAGAAATACAGCGGTGACAAGCAGACCAGGAACTATGTCAGGGCCCGGTACAAGGAGGACCCGATAACAAAGGAGCTTACCACGGATCCGAAGACCAGGGCGCTTGAGCTTGTTCTGGTAAGGAATACACCCCCGCGTAATTAGCTCCATATGGTTGCACTCTAATTAATCCCCAATATTTCTAAATGGTTCATGTTCCTTTCGCAGGACAATGAAAGCAGTAGCGCGGGGTCGTCTAAGAGCTCCCCTTTCGACACCCCTTTAAATAGGGCGTTGAACGTAATGAAAAAGAAGGATAAGCTCGATAAGCCGACGTCAGCTGGTCGTGTGGCCGGCAAAGGCTTGTCCACAAAATGGGGGTCATACTATACCGCTGGTGTGCGGAAGGAGAAAAAGACCAGCTCGGAAAGCCAGATGCGCGAGGTTGAAGAACTCAAGGCACAAGTGGCGCGGATTCCGGAGCTTGTCCATGAGCAAGTGCAACAACAACTTGGAACGACGCTCAACGCCATGGTGCCTACGTTGATTCATGGGCTGACGACGTGGATTGCGGGCGGCCAAAAGGGGCCTCCCCCGGTTCCCAGCTTCACGGCCAGCAACTCGCACAGCGCGGCGGCGGCACCATTGGTGTCTCCGGCGGCGGCGCCATTGGTGTCTCCGGCGGCAGCGCCATTGGTGTCTCCGGCGGCGGCGCCATTGGTGTCTCCGGCGGCGGCACCATTGGTGTCTCCGGCGGCGGCGCCATTGGTGTCTCCGGCGGAGGCGGTATTCGTGTCTCCGGCACCGGCACGGGCATTGGAGCTTAATGCACCCGGGTGTACGCCGACCGGCACCTCGCCAGCAAGCGCCCCCTCCGTCAGTTGCACGCCCGCCGTTGGCGGTGCCTCGACATTAGCCGAGCTCGACGGCATCACGGTAACTAAGCCTCTCGGCCGATGACTTCATCTCCTTGCCTTTGACTGGGCATCCCTGACGCCCTATACATGTTTTTCCAGGGCACCGCCGACGTTCCTTGCACTCTTCTGCACTTCGTGGGCGCCGAGTTGGTCGATGTCGCCAAGGGCAGAATCGTTCAACCGGGCAACCCCATGTTCCACGGTAATCCGATGCCAACCACAATGTATAGGGTTGAAGTGGTCCGGGTGCTGCCAGGCTGCGACGAGCTATTACCTCCGATTCGACCCGCTGGGGCCGACGAAGAAGATGAGATGACCCTCGGCACCTGCGTAAACTGGCCCCTGCTATGGCCGAAGAGCCAGATTCGTTTGGGGGCGGGGGACACCACCCCACAGACAAGACCGCCAGTCGTGCCGGCGCCAAGCCATGGCAAGAACGCCGCAACGCTACCGGACCTGCCGGACATCCCTATGGCACAGGATCCGGACAGCCCTATGGCACAGGATCCGGACGGCGACGACAACGACGACGGTACATTTACCAAAGTTGATAAGTACTTTGCCGAACATGGGTACGCTGACGAGTTCTGCGGGCCTCTTTCTCAAGAACCCAACCAAGACCACCGCGATCTAGCTGGTACGGCGGAGAAATCCAATTGCAACAAGCGTCGTCTGGCGTTCAGTTCTCAGGACACGCCTCCAGCTCCCGCCTTCACCGAGCCTCAGATAGCTGAGGCGCGAAATATTATCAGCCCCAACACGCTGAAGAAGGCGGTCTGTGAGCAGAACTCGGTCCCATTACAGGAGATCAAGAAGAAGGGCCGGAAACGAAAGACTAACAAGGGCGCCGGTGCGAGCCAGCCGGCACCGAGTTCGATCCGTGCTCAGGACGGGCCACCTTCACCTAAGGATATCTCGAGGAGGGTGCATGTGGCGGGTAGGGCGATGCTACCGCCAAATATGCTGAATGCTGCAACCGGTGCTATGCGGAGTCTGCACGACAGTGTTCTGATTTTGGAGAAGCGGCGTCTCAGAGAGAAGGATGTGGCATACCCGGTTTTCGTGGCCAAGGTGCCAGAGAGCAAGGGCTTTGTGGATGGCGACATCGGGGGTATGATCGTCCTGCGGTTTGATGACATCTTTGCTATGTTTAACCTTCATCCGTTGCACTACACCTTCGTTCGGCTGTTTTCGCTGAGCATGCAGATGCGGATCATTAGAGACAATACCCCGGACATCGTGATAGTCGACCCCTTCTACATGCGTGCCAAGCACTTGAGCAGCGCTGGGGACCGCCAAGTTGCGAGTTCACACCTCGAAGGCGTCATTCTGGCAAACGCAGATAAGGATAACTTCCTTGTGCCTTACTTTCCCGAGTAAGTCATCCCTTAACCGCCCCGTAACATATGATTTCTTAGATTTCGATCGTTCTTTTTTTTCTAACATTCCGTGTTCTGTGCAGTGACACACATTGCACACTCATCCTCTTAAGCCCGAAATATTCCATGGCCACGTATTTCGACCCGAACCGTAACTCCATGATAGACTACACAAATGTGAAGAAAGTTCTTGATGATGTTCTCCCCGGCTACGCCCAATCTGGAGGCACCTTCACCAGGCCAGTTCGTAAGTACGGCAAGCACATCTTCTCACACAATACGAAGTTCTGCTGCGTCAAGCAGCCGCCTGGCGGTCAGAAGGATGCCTACTACGCCCTCCATCACATGCGGGCGATCGTAAGGGACCATCATCACCTTCTGCTACCAGATAATCTCAAAGATTGGGCCGCGAGCTTGTCGGCAGTCCAGGACGCGGACCTCAGACAAGAATTCTTTCGCATCCAGTCGGAGTTTGCGGACATCATCCATCAAGATGTCCTTCATACCGCGGGGCAGTTCTTCCTCAGATATCAACCGTCCAACAGTGAGATAGATGAAACGCTACAAATGCAGGGTGACAACGACCGTGATTTCATGACCATCACGACAGACGGCGGCTTCACCCACGCTCCTGTCCGATGAGTTGAGTCGAAAGTAGTGATGTGTAGTTCTGAAACATTGATTGGCTCATGTTGTAATTAAACTTTAATGAATTCGGATGTCTCTTTGGTTTGGACGGTTGTTCAACTTAGATGTAATCGATGCTATTTATTAGTAGGACCATGAATCGTGCTATTAATGTCTTGCTTTTCTCTTCCGATCCTTTTGTTGCATACTTACACATTGCTTATGTATTGTCTGTTGTTTGGCTTGTGCATAGAGATGCCGTCGTATGTCGTGTACAAGGGTAAGGTTCCCGGAGTCTACGATGACTGGGAGGAGTGTCGGAGACAGGTTCACCGTTTCAGCGGTAACAGTTACAAAGGGTACACCACTAGGGCGGAGGCCGAATCTAGATACGCCCGCTATCTAGCGGGAGAGAGGAGGGAGCGTTGGAGGAACCGGATGAAGACCAGTTTGATCGCGATGATGCTCATCGTGATGACCACAGCTCTCTTCTATGTGATGGTAGTTTAGATGATCGATATCGACTTGTAATGTGAAGGCAAACTCGATACTCGCGGTCTTGAGACTTGTAATGTTTTATCTTTGTCCGGTCTTTTGAATCCGGAGACTAATATGATGAATTGTATTCGGAGACTAATCTTCTATTGTATTTGATGAATCTGATGTTGCTGTGTGCTGCTGTCTATATTCTATGCAATAATATATTTTGTAACCTGTGCAAAAATCAGAAAAGCAAAAAAAATAAAACCTAATATTCATACTAATGGCGCACCACACAAGACACTAATGGCGCACTGTGATCATCACACTAATGGCGCATTAGCTGCTGGTGCGCCATTAGAATGCCAAAGCACATTTGTACATATGGCCCCTGGGAGGCATTCTAATGGCGCACTGCAGGCTATACTAATGGCGCACTACGCGGTGCGCCATTAGAACACCAGATACTAATGACGCACCAGTAGTGCGCCATTAGAATTTAATTCTAATGGCGTGATGCCAGTGGCGCACCAGTAGTGCGCCATTAGAAGGCAAATTCGGTGCGCCACTGGCATGCCTTTTCCTAGTAGTGAGTAAAGCAGGACCTCTGTCCTTTTTTCCCTCAAAGAATGTTTTTATGTCTTCTTTGTTAGGTGGTCGAAACTACCAACAGGGAGCGAATCATATCTGAATCCGGCTTTCCCTTTGGTCCGGCTTATGATCATATCTGAATCTAGCCATGATCACTTGGGGGCTTCCTATTCAAACATAGGTCGTATTCGAACCAAAGAGAACATAGCTGTCGATACCCGTTTGATTGGCATACTGTCAAACCCACTTGGGGGCTTCCTGATCATATTTGAATCACAGCTTAACTCCTTTGGGTCTGACGTGGATCGTATTTGAATCAGCGTCATTAAACAACTCTTATGGTCACTTGGGGTCTTCCTGTTCAAACATGGGTCGTATTCGAACCAAAGAGAACATAGCTGTCGATACCCACTTGATCGGCATCGCGAAAGCCACTGGGGGATATATGATCGTATCCGTATCTTAGCTTAACCCCTTTGGAATGATTTACTGGTCGTATTCGAATCAGAGGCCTTTTTTGCACATTATTTATTATATATCATAAGCATAATTACTTTTTGAGACCTTTTTTTAAAGCACTGTGAGATGGCTTTTGATTCTTCCGGATTAATATTAACTATCCCAGGTTGTTAAGTGCTAGGTGAGCATTATATGTTCCGACTTTCAGGAGTTGAATCCACCCACATAGTGAAGGTCACATAAAAAGGTGGGATTACCAAAGGGATTGCAGGATGAGGCAAGCAAATTTAACATCAAGGAGACAAACGATCAACATGAGCTGAAAATATATAATAATGCTGGCTTACGAGAGTATTAAGGCATGACAAACATTGAGAGGTTTTTCTATCCTATTACAAGACTCCCCGAGTCTGAATAAGTGGAGCATTGTTTTTGCGAAGTTATAAAACGCCTAGCGGTTCATTCCTTCGACGGGCTTGAAGATTCTGGGTTATCCTTCTCCGCCTCTCCGTCGGTTGCTTTGTCCTGGAAGGTGGACGAGGCCCAGTCAATGCCACTCAAGGCTTCAAACTCAGCTTCATCATCTATTAAACCGGTCGGGTCCACTTCAGGGGCAAAGGTATGCTTATGTGTTGGAGGGATCAGGCTAACTTGGTCATATGGAATGTTTGGAATTCTCTGGTTCTCGCTATCATAGCCCTGCGAATACTTAGTAAGATCAGTATCATTCCCAATAAGGGTAGCCAAGGGACGTATGACTTTGACACAGGCGGTGAAATCTTGATCATCAAATGCAGAACCGTCCTCCTTAAGGCTCGGATATCCAAGAGAGAGATCAGCTAAGTCAAGCTCTGGCGTCCATGCCTTTGCCCGGCTCAATGCGGCCATGGCTCCGGCTCTTGCAGATGCCCGCCTTAAATCTTGAATTCGCTGAGGTAGCACAGCGAGATGCTTCAGCACGTCATGTAAAAGGCGGGGAGGGGTGTTTGATAAGGCTACAACGGCCAAGGAACATTGTGACCCGGAGTACAGCTGTGCCACTAAGGTGTAAACTGCTTTAAGCTTGATCAGCATGTTTTGCTTAAGGTTGGTACTCCTGGGGCCTGTGTGCAAAAGCATAACAGCCAGCCGGAGGTAACTATTACAATAGTCATTGGAAGATTACAATGTTTGAGGTTTTGCACAGTAACTTACCGAAGATGGCTGAGACCATTTGAGATATCTGCCGTTTTAAGTCGGACAGCTCGGTTGTTGCCTCTACAAGAGATGCTTCTGCTGTTTCGGCCCGAGTCACCAGGGAAGCCTTCTCATCATCCCAAGCTTTCTTCTCTGACTCCAAAATTTTCTTCAGCTTCTCATTTTCAGAGACACTGAATTCAAATTTGGAGTTGGCCTTCTGAGTTTCAAGTTCTTGAGTTTCCAGACGACTCTTCAGGACAGTAAGCTCCGACTCAAATTGACTTATGGTGGCCTGCATTGACACCAGGTTATGGTAAGGATCACAGTAAGGTAACATTCAAAGTCCCAAGCATTTTACAAGTAAAGATACTTGGCACTTGGGGGCTAATGTATGCTGAAGAAATTTAAGCCTACCATACCGGGTCACACATATTAAGAATCAAGCACTTTACAAGTAAAGATACTTTGACCCTTGGGGGCTAATGTGTATCGCAAATTTAAAACTATCATGTTATAGCCGGGTTAAATATATTCTCTTTGAACCGGACAAACAAACAGTAAGCAGATTTCTAAGTCTACAACATATTATTTTATAAGCAATAGACTTGGGGGCTCGTACATTAGGTAAGATTCAGGAAAATAGCATAAGTTATACCTCAGATTTGTGTTGTATTTGTTTCACCATGTCAATTTCCAGGTCACAACTATTATGCACTTGGTTCAGATACCCCGAGATTATGTCACCAATGCTTAAGTGAGTATAGTCAGTGATGTCCTGTTTGGCTCTTCGACGCTCGGCAAATTCTTCCTTGGCAGTACATTGGGCAAGAACAGTAGGCCGCCCCAGTTCAATAAATTGACTTTTCAGATAGACAACTTCCGGGTCAGTCGTCTTGGCCGGGCTAGGAACTTCTGGGTTATCAGAGTTGTGGATATATTCTTCTGCAGGCGGGTCATAGGTTGGCACCGGAATATCAGAAGCCGGTTCAGGCGGTGGCTGATGGGTGGAGCTAGCAGGAGCGGACGAGTCAAGCGCCGGTTTAATGACAACCGGGTCTTGGGACGGCTTATTTTTCCTCGCCTTCTTGCTGGGCTTCACTTGCAGGCTGTCAATAAAGGAAGAAGGATGAGTATTAAAGCATAAAGTATGGTAAAATTTAAAGTAAAAAAAGGTTACATTACCCGGGAGCCGTTTTGAAAGCCGGTATGTTTGATTGCATAGACTCGTCGGAAGAAGGAGAGGTAGCCTGATAATTGGAGTCAGATGAATTGATAGGTTGACGAATCAAACCTGCCAAACGTAAAACAGAATGTAAATCGGAGATAACCTCGGTCCGGCGCTTCTTGGTTACATCGGGTAAGCCGGAGGAGAGTTCTGCGTCTTGATTGGCCCGAGTCTGCCTCCGGTTCTCAAGTTGTTATTGCTTCAAAAGAAATTGATGATCTTTATAAGCTAGAGGATGTGAAAATCTTACTTTCCGGGTCACCCCTCGGATTTTTTGTTTTGGCAAAGGCTCTGAGTCGGAGGAGATTATAGTTACCTCTTCTTCAACTGCTTGACTGTTCCCTTTATCCTCCTGAAAGGACAGAATGTCAGTAAAATAGCGACAAGGGAGTTAAGAAAGTTAAAGGATTACCTCTTCATCATCTGAAGAAGTATCATCCAATTTGAATAACTCGAAGGTGCTGGGTTTCTTCTTCTTTGAGGTTCCCGTCTTGGCGGCTTTCCTTTCGGTTTTCTTGGCTGCCCTGGCTTGTTTGGCAGCGTCATGATCATATTTGACCTTCCAGAAGTTATCATCGGCCTGTGGAAAAGGATAAAGAATTATGAGTTCAAATAAGGTATAAGGAGCAGAGAGTATTTATTAAGATTGATAACTCACTGCAGGGGCCGGGTTCTTCTTGCAGAAGGGAAGTAAGCCAAAGGTATTACTGGTTACAGTGCCCTCCTTCAGCAGTGACTGGGTTGTAGCATCTACCACATCATCTGGCAAGTCGTCAGGGCTATGACGCATTGGATCGTCCTTTTCGCCTGTGTAAGTACACATTAAGCCGGGGCGGCGGCTTAATGGAAGTATTCGCCAAGTGACCCAGACTCAGACCAGATCGATGCCATTTAAACCATTTCCCAAAAGAGCTTTAATCTTCTTGATGGTGGGATTAAGAGGCAGACGTTCAACAGCGGTCAGTTTATCCCCCAAAGGATGGTTGGACTCAAGACGGAGGGCGCGAAAGCTGGCCAGAGGCTTCTCTTCAGCCGGAGAAGTGTCCTGACAGTAGAACCATGTCTGGTTCCAATCTTTTGGGTGACTCAGCAGCTCAGCATAAGGAAAAGGGCAGTCTCTCCGTCGCTGGATCAAGAGGCCGCCGAGCTCAAGACTAGGCCCGTTGGCACGTTCATTCTGCCGGTTCAAGTAAAAAAGTTCTCTGAACAAAAGTAGACTTGGCTCCTCTCCCAGATACACCTCACAGAAGACTTGAAAATTGCAAAGGTTTGACACGGAATTGGGTCCAATGTCTTGAGGTCTAAGATCAAAGAAATTCAAAACTTCCCTGAAGAATTTTGAGCCGGGAGGGGCAAATCCCCCGTTCATGTGATCCGTGAAAACTACCACCTCCCCTTCTTTGGGTTGAGGCCTCTCTTCAGACGGGTCAGGGGCACGATAAGACATGACCTCCTTTTTTGGCAGATGGCCAGACTTCACGAACTCAGCAAGTTTACTCTTAGTAACTACGAATGGGACCCAATTGCAGGTTATAGGGGCCTTGGCCGCCTTAGGTGCCATGACAACAGTTGGCCTATTACAAAATAAGAAGTTCCGGTTCAAATTTTAAACCGGGAGAAATATCCAAATTATTTAAGGTAGAGGCTTACGAAGGGGCCTAATGTTATAAGGATGACTGTGCAACAATATTTAAGCCGCTACAAGTATCAAGAGCAGTTCAAAATTCTTAAGGTCATGAGAAGCAAGCAAGGCTCACAGATCAGTGCCATTTATTTAAGCCAGACCAATGGACAGTTGTGTTTAAGGGCATCTACCAGAAGAAGATTTCCGGGTGATAAAAACAGGTTTCATAATCTTCTGCTAATATTTGAGATCAAAGGTCTGTTCTGATAAGAAAATTTTCTAGACCTAAAAACAGGGCAGAGAAGTTCATACACTCGAGGAGGGTTTCCAAACAAGGGAAATGAGATCTGTTTCTATGCAAGATAAACACAAACAATTACCGCAGCAGTTCTACGAAGTTTTTACGATCTAAACAGGGCATTGGAGGTGAAAACTAGCAAGGGTTTGCGTCGGGCGGTGATGAACGCCGACGAACTCAACAAAGTTCCAATGCAGATCTAAGAAAGGGAAGGAGAGGAACTCACGGATGTGGACGAGCTGCGGAGGTTCGCCATCGATTTCTGGTCAGAGTCAGGTCGATGCAGCGGCCTGAGTCGGTGAAGACGAGGGGTTCGACGGCGGCGGCGGCGGAGCTCGAGAGGAAGCAAGAGGAAGAGGACGACTGAAAGAGGGACGAATGAAAGACGTAGGTTGCCCTATTTATAAAGGAAGACTGACCGAGATGGCGCAAGAAACGAGAAGACCAAAACATCATTATCCAGCGGCCCCGACGCCTCGATTCTCGGGATGGTCAGTAAAGGCAAAGATCCATTGGAGGATATGATGGAATAAAATATGAGTTTTATTGAAGATGACGTCATGGTGATTTGACCCGGATCTAGATGATGACATCACGGCGGGTTAAAGTTTTCGCGCAAGACAAAAGACTGAAGGCCAGTTCCATAAGGTATTTTAAGAATGACATGAATATGTTCAAATCAATCTGGGGCCTAATGTTGGGGATATAACTATTTTTGTAAGCCGCCCAAGAGGGGCCGGGTTACGCAAAGAGGACTCACCAGAAAGAAGCCCAAGACCAAAGCATGAAGATGGCGGTTCAATAGAGGGCTTAAGGCCCACAGGTGATTTAAGGCCCGTTGTAGTGAACCACCACAGTAGTATGACTTGTATCATAAGGTAGACTTAACTAGTCACCGAGACGGACACTGTTTATAAGCCGGCGGGACTCTGTAAGCCGCAGGGCGTCAACCCGTGTATATAAGGGGACGACCTGCTGGCGGCTTAGGGCAAGGAACAACTCATCGAGATCCGGGCATAGCGTATCACGCTCCCTGGTCATCGAAACATCAATACCAACCCAACTAGACGTAGGCCTTACCTTCACCGTAAGGGGCCGAACTAGTATAAACCCTCTCGTGTCCTTTGTCCCGATTAACCCCTTCAAGCTTCCTAGTTGCGATGGCTCCACAACTAAGTCCTTTCACGAGGACATCTGACGTGACAATTCCACGACACTTCCCTAGGTACATAGCTTCATCATTAGCCCCCGAATGGATCGAGGTTTGAGTGGGGAAGGAGTTGAGAACTCTTCTGACCCATTTTTCGTGATATGAGTATATCTTGCTCTGGATCCATGAACCTAAATAACGACACCAACTTCTTTTTCGGTCGCCTTGATCCATTCTTGGTTTCAGTCGAGTGAATTTCTTTACTTGAAAAGCTCCGAGTGACGGTGTGGAGGAGATCCTCCGTCTGACAAGTTGTTCGGCTGCTCGCGGATTTTGCGGGATTCGAATTTTGGGAAGTGCGTGGGGCGGAGGAGGCCGCAGTAATTGGACGGGATAGGGCGGAGATGCCTCGATCTTTGTGCCACCTTTTTCGCCACGTATCGTGCGCGCAACTATTCCGGGATTTGACAAGATCATCTGGGCCTACAGGTCAGTCACTCGGAAGCAACTCCATATAAGCCGCTGGCCCAGGGCTTTTGAACAGTGTGCCTTCATTTTTTCCCTTTCTTCTCGAATTCCTCCGCCACCTCTGCTCTCGTTCCGGTGCCGTCGGTCTGTTCGGGCTTCGTCTGCGGCGATGGTGAAGGAGAAGACGGCGGCCATGGAGCGCGCAAAGAAGGCGATGGCGTAGGCGAAGGCGAAGAAGTCCGGTCGGGGCGGATCTTCCTTGAGGTCTGCCTTGCCGCGGGGCTGGATCCAGGGAGACTAGATGCCCTCGGCGATTCGTCAGGAAGACCTTGATGACCTAGTAGAGGTTGGATTCGTTCCTCACGAATCTGCATGCCTTCCGGGGAACGAGATCGAGCCACAGCCTCTCGAGGGTGAGTGTGTCCTTATCGCCACTCACGTCGACCGCGGATTCTCCCTGCCCCCTCATCCTTTTTTCCGAAGTTTCTTGAACTTTTTCGGAGCGCAACTCCATCACTTCACTCCGAATTCCATCATGTACCTTGCTGCCTTCGTGTCTTTGTGCGAGAATTTCTTGGGTTGCCATCCTCATTGGGGCCTCTTCAAGCATTTTTTCACTTGTCGTTTTCAGTCGGTTAAGAAAGCCAAGTCGAGTGACGATAAGACGCAAGTGATTCAGATGTGCGGGGGTCTTGGGATCCAGGTGAGAAGCAAAAGTTGTTTTCCAGCTATGACTCTTCCTGACTCAGTCCGTGGGTGGCAGTCAACCTGGTTCTACTACAAAGACCAGCTGACTCCAGGATAGGCGACGGGTCTTTCCCCTTTCTCCCTGAACCGAGCAGAAAAACCTTCTTCTCTGAAAGTGACACCTGAAGAGAAGGCACAAGTCAAAGTGTTGGTTGGTCGAGTGGTTCAGCTTGTCCGCGACGGGGTGATTGGTATAGATTTGTTAGAGGTCTTCCTCAGAAGACGTATCCAACTGCTCCAAGCTCGTGACCATCCGATGTGGATGTATTCGGGTCTCGATGACACCACTCGGATTCACCCGGAGGAGGTCGAAGAGGCTACGTTGGAGGGGTGGTTGTCGAGTATCACAGGGAACAAAGACAACCCCCGAGGAGCCAGGAGGCTTCCTCCACTCGACCAATCATACGAAGTAGACCAGGTCCGATTCTGCATCTCCGACTGTGACCTTGTTTTCTTCATTCTGTTTGCTTAAAATCAGTCGACTGACTTTTGTCTTGTTTGTTGTCTTCTAGACCACTACTGAGATGTACTCGATGCCCAACGGGGAGCAAGAACAGGCCGAGGAGGGAGAGGCGAGCGGAGGTGAAAGTGAGGAGGAGTGGCAATCTGATGGTGAGGGGGAAGAGGATGACGACGGCTCTAGTGAAGAGGAGGAGGAGGAAGTTGATCCTCCTTGCACGGGAAGGCAATCAAAGCTCACCCACGACCCCGCGAGCGAGCGTGGCAAAGCGACTGCGCCTGTTGGGCAGTCGTCAAAGCGCCCTCGGACGGCTTCTCCGGCGTCGACTGAAAAAGCGCGAAGCATCCACGAGCGGCGTCATCAAAGCCGCCGAAGGCCTTGCCCAAGATGAGAATGACCATTCCCACCATTTCCGGGTAACAGCAGAACTTGTGTTTTCTCGTTTAGCATGGACAGACTCTTGGTCGACTCATTGACTAACCGACTAGTTTCTGAAATCTGCAGTGCTGCTACCTCCGAGACCTCTGCCAAGAACAAAGACCAGGAAATGGAAGATGCTGCCACCTCCAACCTTGGTACGCTCTCTGTAGTTTCACTTTTGGTCGATTGGATTTTCGATTTTAACTTTGGATTTTTGCTGTAGCTCCTCCTCATGTCATTGATCTCCCTGATGATGACGACGACGCGCCACTGAGGCCGAGGAGGAATAGAAAGGCGCCAGCTGGCAAGACTACTCAGATTGCATCAGTGCCTGAGACATCGGTTCAAGAGGGTGGCAATATCACTCGGACTTCCGTGTCCTTCACTGTGCCGCTGACGAGTGTTCGGCCTTCGTCATTGACTGCTGACCTGCCCTCTCTTTTCGCCACACACCACATCCCAAAGGACCAAGTGGGTGCTGCTAACGAGGCTATACGCCAGGCGGGGATCATGATGGAGCAGGTGAAGGCGGTCCGAGAAGCCAGCCAAGCGGCCTATGATGCTAGCTCAGCCCTTCAGAGCAATGTCCAGGTTAGTTGGTCACCGCTTGTTCTGTTAGGATATGCTATCTGAAGACTTTCTTTCCGAAGATCTTTGTATCTGTACACCCATTGGGTGTGTCGATTGAATTTTTGGATTGGTGGGGGCACACTGAGTGCACCCACTGGGTGTAGTCCCCGAGACTATGGTGGACTGCTGGCAGTCGACTGTAGTCTTTGTATTTTGAATTTCTTCACTCTAACTTCTTCACTCGGTCTGGTCGGACCATGTCGAATGGAATCTTGGAACCAGTGGGGGCACGCTGAGTGCACCCACTGGGTGTGGTCCCCGAGACCATGGTCGACTGCTGGCAGTCGACTAAGGTCTGGAGAACCTATGTTGTTTTTTTGGTAAATCATGATGAGACCATGGCTGACTGCTGGCAGTTAGCTATGGTTTAGGATCATAACCTCTTTGTCTCTTTTGGTCGACTGATCGGACCAAGTCGGTAGAACCAGTGGGGGCACGCTGAGTGCACCCACTGGGTGTAGTCCCCGAGACTACTGTTGAATATTTTGATTCAGCTGTAGTCTTAGAAATGTTATGATTTTTCTCTTAGTCACTCGGAAGCAACCTATCTTTGGTGTCTGACGACTGACCCTTCACAGAAATCTTGCGAGCTTGTGGCTCGCTATACTGAATTGGAAAACAAACAGATCCAGCTCAACCTTGACTTGAAGCTTGCTCAGGAGAACTTTCAGAAAGCGAAAGATGAAGCAAAAGGTATGGCTGGTGAGAACTTGACGACTGTCTTTATCTTTCTGCCCATTCCTGATTCTGATCTCATTGTCATTTTGCAGATAAAGTTAAGGAGGCTCTGAAGAAGAAGGACCATGACCTTGCCGAGGCGCAGAAAGCGGCTTTGGACAAAACGAAGCTTGCGAAACAAAAACTGGCTTCAGTCGGTAAACTTGAAGAGGAGAACACCAATCTGAAAGCTGCACTCGGAGCGGCAAACAAGAAGGTCAGCCGTCTGAAGAATGATAAGATAGCTCTGAATGACAAGGCTAGTGAACTGGTGGGGAAGAAGAACGATCTGGAGGCTTATCTGGGAGGGCTCGCCAAGAAGTTATTCGTCATGCTTGTAGGACCTTGAAGTATGTCTAGAGGGGGGGGGGTGATTAGACTACTTGACCAATTAAAAACTTAACCTTTTCCCAATTTTAGAGTTTGATAGATTTTAGCTATCTTAGGACAAGTCAAGCAATCATCACACAGTTCAAGCAAGCATGCAAAGAGTATATAGGCAGCCGAAATTAAAGCATGCAACTTGCAAGAAAGTAAAGGGAAGGGTTTGGAGGATTCAAACACAATTGGAGGCACGGATGTTTTTGGCGTGGTTCCGATAGGTGGTGCTATCGTACATCCACGTTGATGGAGACTTCAACCCACGAAGGGTAATGGTTGCGCGAGTCCACGGAGGGCTCCACCCACGAAGGGTCCACGAAGAAGCAACCTTGTCTATCCCACCATGGCCGTCGCCCACGAAGGACTTGCCTAACTAGCGGTATATCTTCACGAAGTAGGCGATCTCCTTGCCCTTACAAACTCCTTGGTTCAACTCCACAATCTTGTCGGAGGCTCCCAAGTGACACCTAGCCAATCTAGGAGACACCACTCTCCAAGAAGTAACAAATGGTGCGTTGATGATGAACTCCTTGCTCTTGTGCTTCAAATGATAGTCTCCCCAACACTCAACTCTCTCTCATAGGATTTGGATCTGGTGGAAAGAGGATTTGAGTGGAAAGCAACTTGGGAAGTCTAGAGATCAAGATTCATATGGTAGGAATGGAATATCTTGGCCTCAACACATGAGTAGGTGGTTCTCTCTCAGAAATGGTAAGTTGGAAGTGTAGGTTTAGTCTGATGGCTCTCTCCACGAATGAAGAAGAGGTGGAGGGGTATATATAGCCTCCACACAAAATCTAACCGTTACACACAATTTACCAAACTCGGTGGGACCGATTCAACAGACTCGGTCGGACCGATTTAGTAAACCTAGTGACCGTTAGTGATTTTCGGTGGGACTGACATGCAACTCGGTGAGACCGATTCGGTTAGGGTTAGGGCATAACGTAATCTCGGTAAGACAGATTACACAAACTCGGTGAAACCGATTTTGGTAGTAAGCTTTCCAGAGAGTTGTTCAGGTAAACTCGGTGGGACCGATTTGCTCTTTTCGGTGAGACCGACATGTTACAAAAGGGAAACAGAGAGTTTACATTGCAATCTCGGTGGGACCGATCGCTCACTTCGGTTAGACCGAAACGTTACGAAGGGAAACAAAGAGATTACAATCCCATCTCGGTGAGACCGAGATCCCTATCGGTAGGACCGATTTTCTTAGGGTTTGTGGCAGTGGCTATGACTTTTGGAATCGGTGGCGCCGGATTTGAAGAATCGGTGTGACCGATTTTGGCTTTGGGTTTAGGTCATTTGTGGATGTGGGAAAGTAGCCGAGGGGTTTGGAGCATATCACAAAGCACATGAAGCAAGAGGCTCATTAAGCAACACCTCATCCCTCCTTGATAGTATTGGCTTTTCCTATGGACTCAATGTGATCTTGGATCACTAAAATATAAAATGAAGAGTCTTGAGCTTTTGAGCTTGAGCCAATCCTTTATCCTTAGTATTTTGAGGGATCCACTTTCATCATCCATGCCATGCCATTCATTGAGCTTTCCAGAAATAATAGTCTTGGAATAGCATTATCTCAATGAGCTATATGTTGTTATGAATTACCAAAACCACCTAGGGATAGTTGCACTTTCAATCTCCCCCTTTTTGGTAATTGATGACAACATATAGATCAAAGCTTCGACAAATGATAATAAGAATAGAAACATCGTCTCTTTGAGAAGTATGTGATAAGCAAGAGCTCCCCCTAAATTTGTGCATAGTTTAAAATTTGCTTTGGACTGCAAATGCACAAGGAATTAGGCTCATGGGTTACTCTTCCATGTCACATACATCTTGGTGGAGCGCTCAAAATGATAAGTATTGAATACATGCACTCATCACCAAGCAAAGTGAATGATCACATAAGATAGATAGGATAATATCATCAAACATGCATAAGTGTAGCTTATGATCAAACACGTGATCATCAATGTCTCACAAGCATAGTATCTCAACCAATCAAAAAGCAAACAAGTTTAAACCAACAAAGCAAGAGAGAACAAAAGCAACACTCTCTCTCTCTCGAAGCCTATGGTCTATACATTTTTCTCCTCCTTTGGCAACAAGTTACCAAAAAGTTCATAGAAAATGCATAGTGCTAGATCGACTCTCAGGCTTGATCTTCAGTTGGTGGTGTAGAGATGGCTCCTTGGATGAAGGCTTCAGTTGTGTAGAGGGTGCTGGAGTTGATGCTGAAGTTGGTTGCACTGGAGCTGAAGGGGCAGTAGCTGGTGCTGAAGATGTTGCTCTAGTGTCTGGCACTGGCACAACAGCTGACCTCTGAGCTCTAGGCACTCTGGCAAAGACATTTGTGGTTGTCTTGCCCTTCCTCTCCTGCATGTCATCCTGCAGTTGCTCCACAACTGACTGAATCTCAGTTACTTTGACATCTAGATCATAGAATTTTTGTTCCATGATTCTTTCCAAGCTCTCCTGGTTTTGAATTAAGGTGGCCAACCCCTTCTCAATCCTCAGTGATGATGCTATCAAGTAACCAAGCTGCTCCTGCTTGTTTTTCAATAAATACTCAGATGCCTCCTCTTGAGTTGGCATCTTGGCAGCCTTCTCCTTCCTTGCCTTCTCCCTCTTCTCTTGAGCTTGAACTGATGATGGATCATCCTCATTCATGACAACCTCATTGTCTTCAAAGTCCGGATAGAGTGTTAAATGTTCCCTATCCAATAGATATTTGCCAGTTCCCATCTTTGAGTTGATCAATTCCTGAATCTGAGGTGCATAACCACAGCTCCTCTTCTGATCTGCTGCAGTCCTCTTAATGGTTTCAACTATAAGACTCATGACTTTGAATTTCTGTGGCACATCAAATAAATGCAACATATTGATGGCATGCCCTCTGATCATGTTGTGGTCACCAGACTTGGGCAACAGAGTGTGCCTCAGAATCCAATTGATAGTAGGCAGCCCTGACAACAGAAAATGGACTGATCCAAAAGAGAAAGTCTCTAGGGCTTTGTCTGGGATCTCCTTGTACATGTGTGCCATGGTATTGTGTCCCATTTTCTTCTTGGCATATACATCCAGATCATCATCATTTTCCTTTGGGCATTTATCAGTTTTGCCCATTCTTCAACAGTGGATTGGTACCTTGTACCTTCAGACATCCAAACAATTCTTCCGTCTGGGTAAAAATGTGTTGTGGAGTAGAATTGCATGATAAGTTCATCATTCCAGTTTGTGAGCTTTTGCCCAACAAAATCTGCAACTCCACAAGCAACAAAGCTGTCTTGCACTCCAGGATAGTGCTCTTCATTTTCCTTCATGTAGGTCCAGTCGACCCACCTCATATCACAAACTATGGGCTTCTTGTCCAATAAGATTGTCTCATAGAAGTCCTGTTGTTCCTTTGTATGGAACCTGTAATCAACAGCAGTTCTTCTCCTCGTGGCATATGGATCTGCCATCCTCCATAGCCTCAATCCTGAGTCTTTTCTGATGTTCATGTCCTTTGCCACAGGATGGGCATAATTGTGATCTGGTATCTTAGGCTTGAGCTTCCTTAGAACCTGTCCTTCTTCATCTTCCTCCTCAGCAACCTCAGGCACTGGGGCCTTGTGTAACGCCCCGGAGTCGTTGCGCCAGGTGTCTGCCAGTCTTTCGTCATTGTTGCCATGTCATTTGCTTGCGTGTTGCATTTTATCATGTCATTATGTGCATTTCATTTTGCATACGTGTTCGTCTCATGCATCCGAGCATTTCTCCCGTTGTCCGATTCGCAATCCGACGCTCCTATGCCCTCCGACGTTCCCCTTTTGTCTCCTGTTGTGAGTGGGTGTTAAACGTTCTCGGAATGAACCGATGCTTTTCAAGTGGCCTTGGTATACTACTGGTAGACCGCCTGTCAAGTTTCGTGCCATTTGGAGGTCGTTTGATACTCCAACGGTTAACCGCGTAGCCCGATACCCTTCTTTCTCTTTGCAGCCCAACACCCCTTCCAAAGTGGCCCAAAACCCATCTAACTCCCATCCATGCTCTCGGTCGTTCGATCACGATCGCGTGGCCGAAAACCGGTCCTCATTTGGACTCTCCTAGCTCCCAGAAACTATAAATAAGCCTCCCCTCCGAAATCCCGGGTCCAAACCCTAGCCCCGCTCCTCTCCGCGCCGCCGGAGACGTCCGGACGGAGCCGGACGCGTCCGCCCGCCGCCCCCGGCGAACCAGGAGCTGCCACGTGGTGCCCCCGCGCCCGCCGCCGCGGCCCATCGCGGGCCCTCCTCGGCCCGGGACGCCGCCGCGCCGCCCCACGGGCGCCCGAGCCCCGCGCTCGCCGGGCCCCGCCGCCGCGCCGCCGCGCCGTCGCGCGCCTCCAGCGCTGGCGCCGCCGCGTCGCCCCTCTCATCGCGTCGCCCGTACCCAGCCTCCTCCGCCGCCGTCTCCCGGCCCCGCGTCGTCGTCTCCCGCCCCGGCCCCGGCCGCCGCCTCCGCCCGGCGCCGAAGCGCGCCCCGTCGCCGGCCGGCCTCCAGCGCCCCAAGCCGGCGAGCTCCTCCGCCCCGCGCCCCGGATCCGGCGCCCCTCGCCGCCCCGCACCCCGGATCCGGCCGGCCCCATCTCCGACGCCCTCTTCTTCCTCCCCGGCTGCCTCTACCGCAACTCCGGCGAAGCTCCGGTGATCCTCGGGATTCGCGCCAGATCCAGATCCACGGAGGTTGACTTTTCCCCTTCCCTGAACTGCTAAGTCCCAGTTTTTCGTAATTTTCATGCCATGTTCGTCATGTCGTATCTCTGCATCCGTAGCTCCGTTTCGTGTGTGTAATATGTCAAATTGTTCGTATCGACGAGTAAATCATTTCATTCCATTGCATCATATTCATTTGAGGTCATCTTGATGCCTGAATCGTCGTTGTAAGAGTGCTTCATGATGTTTTCTGCTGTCTGTTATCAGAACGAGCTCTTTTGTCATTTTTGCCATGATTGATGTGTGCATCCTATGAGGTTGATGTCTACATGTGTTTTGAACTAGGCCATGTCTTCTTTACATAGGTGCTTACCATGTATTTTTGTGATCAATGTAGTGACTAGCACAAGCATGTAAACTAGGCTTCGTGTTAATGCTGATTTTAGTTCCTGTTCTGCTGTAATTTTGATGCCATGTAAACTTGATGCTACAGAGAGATCGATGCATATTTAGAGATACTTCAGTAAGGGTGTTTTGAACATGTGGTTATTGTCTATCCATTCATGCCCTTTGTTGCAATTATGGAGTAGTCTAGCATGTCATTTGAGTGTTCTACTTTTGCTTCAAAATGTTTCCTGACAGATTATTTACTTATTATTCAATTTAGCCAAGGTTGTTGTAGTTGATCCTTGCATGCTATAGACTTGTTCTTGACTTGGTTTGTTTCACAAACATGTTTTCTTGATGATGCTATGCTTATATTGCCATGCAATGACTTGTGGTGAGTGAATCGAGCTTGTTAAGTAGGGTTCATGATGTTGCTGTTTTGCTAGGCTGAATCTGTTATTTCGTGATGCTATATAAACATGTTGCTAGTAATCATTCTATGCATAATCTGAAGATGTTCTATAAACATGTTTTGATCTACATGTCATCCTCTATCCTTCCATGCCCCTGGTTGTATTTATAGGTTGCTATAGCTTGTTCATATCTTGCTCCAAAGTTGCTTCATAATGTTGCTGTCAGCCTGTTAACATTAAGTTCAGTTGTTTCCATGTGTTTTCCTAGTGATCCATGCACCCTATGACCTTGCTATTGCCATGCTTAGCTTCACAAACATGTCTTCTCACTGTTGGGTGCCTTGCCATGCCATGTAATTATCTGTAGTGAGTTGCACAAGCTCATTTACATGCCTTCATAATTATGTTCCTGCCATGTATGAATCTGTATAATAACTTGCTATGTTTACGTGGGTGCCATCATATTTTCTGATCCTTTTTGGCCTATGGTCAGTAAGGGACTTTTGATCTATGAAATTAGTAGATTCATTCCATACCTTTGTTTGCCATTATAAGTTCCTGTAACATGTTGTTTGATAGCTCTAAACATTGCATCGTGATGTTATTTTCTGCAAAGTCTGAAATTGTTATAACTTGCAATCTTACCATGTGTGTTTGAGCATGTTCTAATGATTTCTGGAGATAGCTCAGTGTTCATGTTTTGTTGTGCTTTACCTGTAATTCATGTCCATGCCTTTTGTTATTATATTGTGGTGATGTACCATGTTGTTTTGATGCTTGCAATATGCCTAGTTGCTGTTTTGGACAGCTTGTCCTTTAAACTTGTTTCATGTGTGTGTGTTGAACCGTTGCTCCGTTTTGAGTGTGCTCTATATGAAACTTGCTTAGAATTGCATGTAGTTTCATATTATCATGTTGCATCCATGTTTTGAGGTGTTTTCTTGATGTTTGGGTGCATTTTGCATCAATGCCATGTTTAACTTGTTTTGCTCATATCTTCTAGTCCGTAGCTCCGAACTAAATGAACTTTATGTGTAACTTGACTAGAATCTCATGTAGATCCTACTTGTGCATCTTAACTTGCTGTTTAACAACTTGAACATAAGGTTTATTCAGATCTGGACCAATTTTGAAATATGCGTATGAGGACTTACCGGAATTGTTATGTGTTGTTCCCGGCCTTATTTAAACTTGCCTTGATGTGTTGCTTTTGTTTGCATCATCTCTTGCCATGAGTAGTTTCATGCAGCCGTGCCATGCATCATGCTCGTTGTGCATCATGCCTTGTTCATGTGTGGCGTGTTTACCTATGTTGTGTGCTTATTCTTGTTAGTTCCTGTTTCGTTGCGATCGTGAGGATCTGTTCGTCTACGCTTGGTTCGGCTTCATCCGTTCGTCTTCTTCATGGACTCGTTCTTCTTCCTTGCGGGATTTTAGGCAAGATGACTGCTACCCTGGATCTCACTACTATCATTGCTATGCTAGTTGCTTCGTTCTATCGCTATGCTGCGTTTACCTATCTTTTGCTCATCAAGCCTCCCATATTGCCATGAACCTCTAACCTTTGACACCTTTCCTATGCAAACCGTTGTTTGGCTATGTTACTGCTTTTGCTCAGCCCCTCTTATAGCGTTGCTAGTTGTAGGTGAAGTTGAAGATTTCTCCATGGTGGACATGATTTTGGTTGGGATATCACAATATCTCTTATATTATTAATGCATCTATATACTATGTAAAGGGTGGAAGACTCGGCCTTTTGCCTAGTGTTTTGTTCCACTCTTGCCGCCCTAGTTTCCGTCATACCGGTGTTATGTTCCTGGATTTTGCGTTCCTTACGCGGTCGGGTGATTTATGGGACCCCCTTGACAGTTCGCTTTGAATAAAACTCATCCAGCAAGGCCCAACCTTGGTTTTACCATTTGCCTCACCACCACCTATCCCTTTCCATTGGGTCGGCCAACCCGAGGGTCATCTTTATTTTAGCCCCCCCCCCCCGGGCCAGTGCTTGTCTAAGTGTTGGTCCGAACCGAGCGATGTCCGGCGCCCCCTGGGCAACCAGGGTTTATGCCAACCCGACGTTTTTGCTCATCCGGTGTGCCCTGAGAACGAGATATGTGCAGCTCCTATCGGGATTTGTCGGCGCATCGGGCGGCTTTGCTAGTCTTGTTTTACCATTGTCGAAATGTCTTGTAAACCGGGATTCCGAGTCTGATCGGGTCTTCCTGGGAGAAGGTATATTCCTTCGTTGATCGCGAGAGCTTGTCATGGGCTAAGTTGGGACACCCCTGCAGGGTATAATCTTTCGAAAGCCGTGCCTGCGGTTATAGGCAGATGGGAATTTGTTAATGTCCGGTTGTAGATAACTTGACACCAGATCCGAATTAAAACGCATCAACCGCTTGTGTAGCCGTGATGGTCTCTTCTCGGCGGAGTCCGGGAAGTGAACACGGTTTCTGTGTTATGTTTGACGTAAGTAGGAGTTCAGGATCACTTCTTGATCATTGCTTCACGACCGTTCCATTTGCTCTCCTCTCGCTCTTATTTGCGTATGTTAGCCACCATATATGCTTAGTCGCTGCTGCAACCTCACCACTTTACCCCTTCCTTTCCTTTAAGCTCTGCTAGTCTTGATACCCATGGTAATGGGATTGCTGAGTCCTCGTGGCTCACAGATTACTACAACAACAGTTGCAGGTACAGGTTTTGCGATGATCATGACGCGAGAGCGATGCTTGCTTGCGTTGAGTTCTTCTTCTGCTTCTTCTTCGATCAGGGGATAGGTTCCAGGTCGGCAGCCTGGGCTAGCAGGGTGGATGTCGTTTGAGTTTCTATTTGTGTTTCATCCGTAGCCGGATGATGCTCTTATGTTTTGTGATGTTGTATTCATGTGGCATTGTATGCCTCTTGTATGTATCCCCCTCTATTATGTAATGTTGATGTAATGATATCCACCTTGCAAAAGCATTTCAATATGCGGGTCTATCCTTGGTGGGACCTTCGAGTTCCTTTTGGATAGGGTCGCATATTGGGCGTGACACCTTGTTCTTCTCAGCAGCTGGAATACTCCTGGTATTCCTCTTTGGTGCAGACTTGGCCTTGGGGGCAGCTTTGGGTGCTTCCTTGGGCTTAGATGTTGCAGCCCCAGATTTAATAGCATCACCCATAAGCTTTGTGCCTTTGGTGCTGGTGCAGTAAGCTCTTCCTCTTCCATCATGGAAGGTTGCCCAACAACTCTGGCCATGGTCTTCTTGACCCTTTCCTTCCTCTTTTTGCCTTCAGCAGCTGGCTCTTTGGGATCAGGCTTTTCAGGCAGTTGAGTTGATGCCCTAGCCTTGGACCTTGGTTGTCTTCCTGCATGCCTTTTAATCTTCATGCCTGGCTTTATATCCTTTGCTGAGCCATATTCCTTCTTGATCACCACTTTCTTGGAAGTAGCCTCATCTTCTTCAGCTTTGTAGTCCTCATCTTCTGAGTCTGAGGTTCTCTTTATCCTTTGCCTGGTAGCGGCCTTAGGCAGGTTGCTAGGAGTGCTTCTGCTCCCTTCATCTGAAGTGCTGGAGGGACTAGTGCCCTCACTCATGTGAATCTGCTCCGCTGACCTGTTCTGACTGTCACTCTGGTCTGACATGCCGCAAAAGCTGACTGCTGACCCTGTGAAGAGTTATAAATGAGATAGAGTGGATGAGCATCACAAAATGCAGAGATTTTTCAAAAGAATGATTCAAAAATTCAGTTTTAATTTTCCACAGAAAGCATTTCGGATCAACCGATTTTTGAACTCGGTGATACCGAAGCAGTTTTTGGAACCTAAACTGATGAACTCGGTTGGACCAAGTCACAGTTCGGTGGCACCGAGACTGCTAGGTTTTCACAGAATCGTAAAATCGGTCGCACCGATTAGTAATTCTCGGTCAGGCCGAGAGTCACTAGTGCAATGGCATATGCGAAATCGGTGAGACCGAGTTTTTCAACTCGGTTGGTCCGAGATGGTTTCGGCGGAAACCTAACCCTAAAAATTTGAATCTAATCTACTCTATGGACTACTTTGGCTGGATAGGATTGTTTCAATCATGGCAAGAATCAATAAGAGTACACTGTGCTAGGAATCAGATGTGGATAGCACAAAGATCGAGTCCATACCCTAGTGCGGCGATGAACTCGCTACGGCGGCAACGGTGGGGTTGAATTCCGTTGACGGCGGCGGAGACCAGCAACAGGAGGCGGCTGGCGACGAGGAGACGATCCGGAGACCTTCGATGGCAGAGCGAGCTATTGCGTGGGCGAAAGGGTTCGGAGAAATTTCCAAAATTTTGCCTGTGTCTATATATAGCCCAACCCTATCAGTGTGACCGAGTGGAACAACTCGGTGGCACCGAGATGCATAACTGTGTTCAGTTACAGCAACTCGCTGTGACTGAAAAGTTCAAATCGGTTGCACCGAGATTGAAAACTCAGATCAACTTAATGATCTCGGTAGGACCGAAATGGAGGAATCGGTCAGACCGAGAATCACAAAGAGGTTTTGGAAGTTTAAGTCTATGACGAATCTGGGACTCCGAGTCCTCCTCACACAGAGTGGTTCGAATCTGACTTGATCAAATTTTGTGATGTAGCATGAATAGAGTTTGAGAAGATAAAAGCATAGATAGCTAGAGAGGGTTCTTAGGCATTCTTGTCCATCCACTTGGCCAAAAGAAGAAAGAACCAAACAATCAAAACAACAAGTGGATGTCCTTGAATGAGTAAAATATGCACCAACATGCTCACACAATAAAATGGCAAATGAAATATGTGGCAAAGCATGCACAACCAATTCTAGCATCTATCAAACAATTGGCGATGACTAGGTCATCTATATATGAGTATATTGACTTAGGAGTCAAATGAGAACATTTGATCATAGGTCATACTCATCGTTTTAGCTCAAGTGGGGTTACCACTTTTACATAATGCATTTATGTGTTCACACCATTAGAGTTGCTTTGACTCAATTTTTTGAGTTAAGCTCCCCCTAGATGTGAGATCCCCCCTTTAGAGGGATGAACTAACCTTGGGTTTTGTCGATGATGACTTCATGTAGGTGTTGAAGATGTGGATGCTCAATGTTGAAGTAGATCATTTGGAGCAATCCTTTGGAGTGAGTTGCACTTTCAACTTGCCTACATGGGTTAGTCCCACAAGGAACAAACAAGAATATCCATAGACATAGAGTGATGCACACACAAGATGATGTTCATGAAACCATTAGGTTACCTTGTCCCTTGCCTTACCAACATGAGGGTTTGTGACTCCTTGAACTAGTGTAAGATGTGGAAGTTGATTGCACTTGTCCTTGCCATAAAGATATGAGTGAAGAATGTTGGCGGAGTCACCCTCAAGAACTCTCTAGTTCTTCTTCTTCGGGATCCACATCATCTTGATGGGAATCCTTGGAGTTGTAGTTGTACTTGATGAAGTAGAACTTGACGTAGTCTTTGGAATCCGCATGACCGAGACCTTAGGTGCTTCTTCAAATGCATCAATCTCTTCTTGAAGCTTATCCTTTCCTTTGTTATTGTGGTCTTGTGGAGGAAGATCATCTTGAGCTTGTGTTCCCTTGAAGGAAGTAGGATCATACTTCTCTTGTTGAGGAACAAACTTTGTCTTGGGGTATTGATCTTCTTCCCACTCAACTCCATTGGCATTGAACTTTCGTTCAAAACCAACACCTTGATTCTTCCGGTGTCTTCCTTGCTTGCGCACAATTTCCTCGAATTGCTTACTCCCGGCAAGGCTCTTGTAAACACCTTTCTCTATAATTCCCTTCAATAAGCATTTTCTTGCTCAAGTGTAACTTGGCTAAGAGAATCATTAGTGGAATCAAGCGAACTACTAGAAGCAACAATATTGGATTTAACATTATTATTGTTACTACTAGAGGAAGTATCTTTCTTGTACTTGTTACCAGACTTGACTTGAGGCACGTAAGTAGATAAGAGTAAATGCTTGGCAATGTAAGAAGAACTTTTCTTACGGAGATCATCATTGATTGCCTTTAAGAACTCATGCTCTTGCTCAAGATTGAGCTTTTCAAAGCCTAACTTCTCATGAGCCCTTAAAAGTTCTCGATGATCTTCAAAGATAGTTTCATGAGCCAACTTTAGAGTGTTTAGTTCTTTAGTTAGAAGCTCAATTTTCTCCTTATAATTGTCATTCGTTTGATTAGCATGATTAATTGACGTTTCATCATAGCATTCATCACTAGAGTTGTCAACAAGTAAATCATCATCCACAAGCAAGTCATCTTCATCACTATTGAAATCAACATACTCATGATGTGTTACCTTTGGACCTTTGGCCATGAAGCATCTTCCAATTCCTTCATTTGGTGAATCAAATATGTCGTAGGAGTTGGTTGACACAAGTGCTAGACCGGCAACACCTTCATCTTGAGTATGTTCGGAGTCGGAGTGATAGCTTCTCTCGGAGTGATTGTCGGAGTCGGAGCCGGATACCCATTCACCAACATGAGCTTGATGTCTTCGTTTTGTGTAGCTCCTTGATGACTTGTCCTTCCTTTCTGAATCCTTGCTTCTCCGTGAGGGTCTTCGTTCATAACGATCATCTCTACTCCTCCTCTCTCTTGGTGGTGATTCTTCTCTTTTGCTTCTTCTTTTTGGAGAATCTTCTCTTCTTTTGTAGGGTGCCATACACTCATTGGAGTAGTGTCCAGGCCTCCCACAATTGTAGCAATTGCGCTCTCGACTAGAAGATCTTTTGTCATGATAAGACCTTGACTTGGAGCTTATTTCTTTGCTTCTACTCTTGTAGCATTTGTTGAAGTTCTTCACCATTAAGCTCAATTCTTCATTGAAGGTTTGTTTCTCACTTGATGATGTGGGGGCTTAACTTGAGGCTTTGTAAGTACCACTTGACTTGTTGTGAAGTTCCTCCTTATCCTTGAGTGACATCTCATGAGCAACAATTCTTTCGATGACTTTCGTTGGCTTGAGATTTTTGTAGTTTGGCATCATTTGGATCAATGTGCACACGGTATCATACTTTCCATCTAATGCTCTTAGGATCTTCTTGATGATGAATCTGTCGGTCATCTCTTCACTCCCTAAGCCGACAATCTCATTTGTGATAAGTGCAAGCCTAGAGTACATTTCAGCGACACCTTCACCATCCTTCATTTTGAACTTGTCAAGCTGACTTTGGAGCACATCCAACTTGGATTCCTTGACAGATTCGGTACCTTCGTGCATATCAATCAAAGTATCCCAAATTTCCTTTGCATTCTCAAGACGGCTGATTTTGTTGAATTCTTCGGGGCACAATCCGTTGAAGATGATATCACAAGCTTGAGCGTTGTATTGCAGCATCTTTAATTCTTCTGCATTCGCTTCACGGTTCGGTTCTCTCCCATCAAAGAATTCACCTTGCAAGCCAATACAAATAATTGCCCAAACGGCGGGGTTATGTCCAAGAATATGCATTTTCATCTTATGCTTCCAACTAGCAAAATTAGTACCATCAAAGTAAGGACCTCTACGGTGATAATTTCCCTCGCTAGACGCCATACTCTCCTAGGTTGTGAAACCAAGGCTATGACCACCAAAAGCTATGGAAATCAAAGCAAATGGAGACCAAAGCTCTGATACCACTTGTAGGACCTTGAAGTATGTCAAGAGGGGGGTGATTAGACTACTTGACCAATTAAAAACTTAACCTTTTCCCAATTTTAGAGTTTGACAGATTTTAGCTATCTTAGGACAAGTCAAGCAATCATCACACAGTTCAAGCAAGCATGCAAAGAGTATATAGGCAGCCGAAATTAAAGCATGCAACTTGCAAGGAAGTAATGGGAAGGGTTTGGAGGATTCAAACGCAATTGGAGACACGGATGTTTTTAGTGTGGTTCCGATAGGTGGTGCTATCGTACATCCATGTTGATGGAGACTTCAACCGACGAAGGGTAACGGTTGCGCGAGTCCACGGAGGGCTCCACCCACGAAGGGTCCACGAAGAAGCAACCTTGTATATCCCACCATGGCCGTCGCCCACGAAAGACTTGCCTCACTAGCGGTAGATCTTCACGAAGTAGGCGATCTCCTTGCCCTTACAAACTCCTTGGTTCAACTCCACAATCTTGTCGGAGGCTCCCAAGTGACACCTAGCCAATCTAGGAGACACCACTCTCCAAGAAGTAACAAATGGTGCGTTGATGATGAACTCCTTGCTCTTGTGCTTCAAATGATAGTCTCCCCAACACTCAACTCTCTCTCATAGGATTTGGATCTGGTGGAAAGAGGATTTGAGTGGAAAGCAACTTGGGAAGGCTAGAGATCAAGATTCATATGGTAGGAGTGGAATATCTTGGCCTCAACACATGAGTAGGTGGTTCTCTCTCAGAAATGGTAAGTTGGAAGTGTAGGTTTAGTCTGATGGCTCTCTCCACGAATGAAGAAGAGGTGGAGGGGTATATATAGCCTCCACACAAAATCTAACCATTACACACAATTTACCAAACTCGAAGGGACCGATTTAACAGACTCGGTCGGACCGATTTAGTAAACCTAGTGACCGTTAGTGATTTTCGGTGGGACTGACATGCAACTCGGTGAGACCGATTCGGTTAGGGTTAGGGCATAACGTAATCTCGGTAATACCGATTACACAAACTCGGTGAAACCGATTTTGGTAATAAGATTTCCAGAGAGTTGGTCAGGTAAACTCGGTGGGACCGATTTGCTCTTTCCGGTGAGACCGAAATGTTACAAAAGGGAAACAAAGAGTTTACATTGCAATCTCGGTGGGACCGATCGCTCACTTTGGTTAGACCGAAACGTTATGAAGGGAAACAGAGAGATTACAATCCCATCTTGGTGAGGCCGAGATTCCTATCGGTAGGACCGATTTGCTTAGGGTTTGTGGCAGTGGCTATGACTTTTGGAACGGTGGCGCCGGATTGGAAGAATCGGTGTGACCGATTTTGGCTTTGGGTTTAGGTCATTTGTGGATGTGGGAAAGTAGCTGAGGGTTTTGGAGCATATCACAAAGCACATGAAGCAAGAGGCTCATTAAGCAACACCTCATCCCTCCTTGATAGTATTGGCTTTTCCTATGGACTCAATGTGATCTTGGATCACTAAAATATAAAATGAAGAGTCTTGAGCTTTTAGCTTGAGCCAATCCTTTGTCCTAGTATTTTGAGGGATCCACTTTCATCGTCCATGCCATGCCATTCATTGAGCTTTCCTGAAATAATAGTCTTGGAATAGCATTAGCTCAATGAGCTATATGTTGTTATGAATTACCAAAACCACCTAGGGATAGTTGCACTTCCAATGCTTGAGGGTAATCTCTCCTATCCGACTGACTTGTTATCATCGACTTATCGTAGAACTGCTGGTTTATCTTTGAATTGTGTTTACAGAATTCTGCCAAAACTTCGAGGAGGAGACCAGTCGAGTGGAGACAAGCTTGGACCCCATTAACTCTCTTGTGAAGGATGAAACTGCTATGAACGTGCTCCGACTGGAGTCTCTTGTTGCTGGTGTGGTTAACTACCTTGCTCGACTGAAGGTTGCAGCGTCGCGAATCGACGCGACACTCTGGCCAGGAGCGACGCTTCAAAATGACCTCGAGTCTCTAATGACTCGAGTGAATGAAGTTCCAGGTAGAGTGCAAGAATGGAAGAAGTCTTCTGCCAGGTGCGGCGCTGACGTTGCTTTGTCCCTGGTCCGTGTTCACTGCAAGGATGCGCGAGAGGAAAAGCTGGCGTCCATCAAAGTTGCCAATACCAAGAAGCACGACTTTCAATCTTTCATGGAGACCTTCATTGCTGCCGCCACTCGGATTGCTGACGGAATTGACTTGGACCAGTTTGTCGCGCCCTCCAGTCCTCCACCTGAGGAGTAAGAGAAACTTCTATGCTTCCCCTTAAATTTTCCTCGGAATGCCGAGTGGTTTTGTAACCGATAAACTTTTATAGGCTTGACGCCTGAGCACTTCTGAATCCGTAGGATGTTATCTGAACTTGGCTTATCGTTGAATATGCTTGCATTTGCCTTAGAGCAAACTTTCTTCTTCACTCAGAATACACTTTAATGCTTGAGACGCAGCTCTGAGGTGGAAAATCCAGTCGACCTGCACTTCATCACTCTTGCAGGTAGGGATGGAGCACAGATTGCAGTCGACCTGCGTCCTTGCGGATCAGGATGGAGCACACATTGTATTTGTGGCGTAGCTCAGAAGGAAAAGGTAGCAGTCGACCTGCACCCCGTTGTCCTTGCGGATTGCAATGGAGCGCATGTTGTATTTGTGGCGTAGCTCCGAAGGAGAAGGCAGCAGTCGACCTGCACCTCATCGTCCTTGCAGAGCGCATGTTGTATTTGTGGTGTAGTTCCAAAGGAGAAGGTAGCAGTCGACCTGCACCTCGTCGTCCTTGCAGAGTGCATGTTGTATTTGTGGTGTAGTTCCGAAGGAGAAGGTAGCAGTCGACCTGCACCTCGTCATCCTTGCGGATCGGAATGGAGCGCACATTGTATTTGTGGCGTAGCTCCGAAGGAGAAGGCAGCAGTCGACCTGCACCTCGTCGTCCTTACGGATCGGAATGGATTTCGTACTTAGGCGAGTACTTGAATTGCAACTAAGCCCCCGAGTGGGAGGATTGCTCTCCACTTGGTAGGATTTTTAAATACTTAGGCGAGTACTGAACTGCAGCTAAGCCCCCGAGTGGGAGGGTTGCTCTCCACTCGGTAGGATTTTCAAATACTTAGGCGAGTACTGGACTGCAGCCAAGCCCCCGAGTGGGAGAATTTCTTTCCACTCGGTAGGATTTTCAAATACTTAGGCGAGTACTGGACTGCAGCTAAGCCTCCGAGTGGGAGGTTTGCTCTTCACTCAGTAGGATTTTCAAATACTTAGGCGAGTACTGGACTGCAGCTAAGCCCCCGAGTGGGAGGTTTGCTCTCCACTTGGTAGGATTTTTAAATACTTAGGCGAGTACTGGACTGCAGCTAAGCCCCCGAGTGGGAGAGTTGCTTTCCACTCGGTAGGATTTTCAAATACTTAGGCGAAATGGATTCACAGCTAAGCCCCCGAGTGGGAGGGTTGCTCTCCACTCGGTAGGATTTTCAAATACTTAGGCAAAACGGATTCGCAGCTAAGCCCCCGAGTGAGAGGCTTGCTCGTCACTCGGTAGGATTTTTTTTTACAAACTTAGGCGAAACGGGTTCGCAGCTAAGCCACCGACTGGGGGATTTCTCATGTAAACAAAAGCAACAACAATCACTGGGAAAATTACAATACTCTTGTCTTTGATAAACAAACTACAGCAGTACTTTTTATTACATCTCATCCGAGTGAGTACTTAAGTAAAAAAGGGGCGGAGCAGCTCCGCATTCCAAGCTCGTGGCTCATCAATCTGGCGATCGACATTGTAAAGACGGTACGCTCCATTGTGGAGAACTTTGGTGACGATGAAGGGGCCTTCCCAAGTAGGGGCGAGTTTATGTGGCTTTTGTTGATCCACTCGGAGGACCAAGTCTCTTTCTTGGAAGGAGAAAAAAATCGACTCTTCACGTTTCTGGCATGAAATCGACGCACGTCCTGCTGATAGATAGTCGATTGGATCATGGCCATCTCTCTTTCTTCTTCTAGAAGGTTGACTGCATCCTACCGGGCTTGTTCTGCTTCATCTTCAGAGTAGAGCTCGACTCGGGGTGCATTGTGAAGCAGGTCACTCGGCAGAACTGCTTCAGCTCCATAGACCAGAAAGAATGGCGTTCGCCCAGTTGACGGATTAGGAGTAGACCTCAACCCCCAAAGAACTGACGGAAGTTCGTCGACCCACGCGCCTGCTGCGTGTTTGAGATCACGCATCAACCGGGGTTTCAGTCCTTTGAGAATTAGGCCGTTCGCTCTTTCTACTTGTCCATTCGACTGGGGGTGAGCGACGAAAGCGTAGTCGACTCGCGTGCCTTGAGAAGCGCAAAAGGCTCTGAATTTGTCGGAATCGAAGTTTGACCCATTATCAGTGATGATGTTGTGCGGAACTCCATATCTGAATATCAACTCTCTGATGAAGCTGATAGTAGTGCAGGTATCAATATTCTTGATAGGCTTGGCTTCAATCCACTTAGTGAACTTGTCGACTGCCACCAGTACATGGGTGAAGCCGCTCCTGCCAGTTCTCAGTGGTCCAACCATATCCAATCCCCAAACAGCGAAGGGCCACACGAGTGGAATGGTCTTCATGGCTGAGGCGGGTTTGTGTGACATATTGGAATAGAATTGACATCCTTCACACTTGTCGACTATCTCCTTCGCCATTTCATTTGCTCTTGGCCAGTAAAACCCTGCTCGGTATGCTTTAGCCACAATGGTCCGAGAGGACGCATGATGACCACAGGTCCCCGAGTGGATATCGTCAAGGATTATCTGACCTTCTTCTGGTGTTATACATTTCTGACTGACTCCAGTCACGCTTTCCCTGTACAACTGTCCCTTTATCACAGTAAAGGCCTTGGATCGATGGACGATCTGTTGAGCCTCTTCTTCATTCTCTGGGAGCTCTTTCCTTAGGATATACGCGATGTACGGCACTGTCCAGTCGGGAGTGATGACCAAAACTTCCATGATCAGGTCGACCACAACTGGGACCTCAACTTCAGTCGGATCCGTGACACTTTTTGTCTACGGGGCTTCTTCGGTGAAAGGATCCTCTTGAACTGATGGTGTGTGGATGTGTTCCAAAAACACATTACTGGGAATGGCTTCTCTCTTGGAACCTATTTTTGCCAAATCATCAGCCGCTTGATTTTTCAGTCGGGGTATATGATGAAGCTCTAACCCCTCGAATTTCTTCTCTAGCTTTCTCACTGCATTGCAGTAACCAGTCATGGCCGGACTTCTGACGTCCCACTCCTTCCTCACTTGGTTAACCACCAAATCTGAGTCTCCATAGACCATGAGGCGACAGATGCTGAGTGAAATGGCTATACGCAACCCATATAAAAGTGCTTCATATTATGCTTCGTTATTGGAGGAATCAAAGTGAATCTGGAGCACATATCTGAGCTTATCTCCTCGGGGGGAAACTAACACTACCCCAGCACCGGAACCATTCAGCATCTTAGAACCATCAAAGAACATGGTCCAGTGCTCCGAGTGAACTTGAGTCGGCAGTTGCTGTTCAATCCACTCGGCGATGAAATTTGCTATTGCTTGGGATTTGATGGCTTTATTTGCCTCAAACTTGATATCTAGAGGAAGGAGTTCAATCGCCCATTTTGCCACTCGACCAGTTGCATCTCTGTTGTGCAGAATCTCTGACAATGGGGCGTCGCTGACGACTGTAATGGAATGGTCAGAGAAGTAATGAGCAACCTTCTTCGTGGTCATATAAATCCCATATACAAGCTTCTGATAATGAGGGTATCTTTGCTTTGATGGGGTCAAAACTTCAGAAACATAACATACTGGGCGTTGAACTTTAAAGGCTTTTCCTTCTTCTTCCCGCTCGACCGTAAGTACTGTACTGACGACTTGTCCCGTGGCTGCAATGTAAAGCAGCAAAGGCTCTTTGTTGATCGGGGCAGCAAGCACCGGCTGGGTGGAGAGCAGGGCTTTTAGCTCTGCAAACGCTGCATCAACTTCAGGAGTCCACTCGAACTTGTCTGACTTCTTCATCAGTCGGTAAAGAGGCAATGCCTTTTCACTGAGATGAGAGATGAATCGACTTAAAGCGGCCAAGCAACCAGTAAGCTTCTGGACATCGTGCACACGCACAGGACGTTTCCTTCGGAGTATAGTACCAACCTTTTCTGGATTGGCGTCGATTCCTCGTTCGGAAACGAGAAAACCGAGTAACTTTCCGCCAGGAACTCCGAATGTGCACTTTGATGGATTAAGCTTGATATCATACCTCCTGAGGTTGGCAAATGTCTCAACAAGGTCAGTCAGCAGGTCGGAACCTTTCCGTGACTTGACCACAATATCATCCATGTATGCTTCCACATTCCGACTGATTTGAGTGAGCAAACACTTCTGAATCATCCTCATGAACGTGGCTCCGGCATTCTTGAGGCCGAATGGCATGGTGACATAACAGAAGCACCCGAATGGAGTGATGAAAGCTGTTTTGATCTCGTCGGGTCCATACAGACGGATCTGATGGTAACCGGAATAGGCGTCTAAAAAAGACAGGCGCTCACATCCCGCAGTCGAGTCGACTATTTGGTCGATGCGGGGGAGAGGAAAATGATCTTTCGGGCAGGCCCGATTGATATGTTTGAAGTCGATGCACATGCGAAGTGACTTGTCCTTCTTGGGGACCATGACAACATTGGCGAGCCACTCGGAGTGGTAAATCTCTCGGATAAACTCCGCTGCTAAGAGCCGAGCCACCTCCTCGCCAATGGCCTTTCTTTTCTGGACGGCGGACCGTCGAAGATGTTCTTTGACAGGTTTCACTTTTGAGTCGACTCGTAGACGGTGCTCAGCCAGCCCCCTGGGAACACCCGGCATGTCAGAAGGCTTCCATGCGAAGATGTCCCAGTTCTCACGGAGGAACTGGATGAGCGCTTCTTCCTATTTGGAGTCGAGTGTTGTAGAGATATGAGTCGGAGCAGCACTGGGGTCGGTCGGGTGAATGTGAATCGGTTTTGTCTCACCGGACGACTGAAATGCTGATTCCGTAGCGGGCTTCTTGGCTCGCAACAAATCACTCGGGTCTGCAGTTTTCTGGTATTCCTGCAGCTCTACCACTGCCATCTGAGCATCGCGATCTTTGAGCCTTTCTGAAAGCACTCTTCCGCCTTCTTCCGATTGCCAGTAATAGTGATCACACCTTTGGGACCAGGCATCTTCAATTTGAGGTACACATAACATGGTCGAGCCATGAAACGTGCATAAGCTGGCCTGCCCAAAATAGCGTGATAAGCACTCTGGAAATCCACAACTTCAAACGTCAACTTTTCTTTGCGGTAATTCTTGGAATCACCGAAAACCACATCAAGAGCAATTTGGCCGAGTGACTCAGCCTTCTTTCCAGGAATGACTCCATGGAAACTCATGTTGCTGGTACTGAGTCTGGACATCGGAATGCCCATCCCTTTCAACGTCTCTGCATATAGTATATTCAGGCCACTGCCACCATCCATCAAAACTTTAGTCAGTCGAGTGCCTTCGACGACTGGGTCGACCACCAAAGCTTGCCTCCCAGGGGTGGCTATGTGTGTCGGATGATCGGACTGGTCGAATGTGATGGCAGTCTGAGACCATTTCAGATAACTGGGTGTCGCCGGAGCAACCATATTCACTTCTCGGTTGATAACTTTCAATCGACTTTTGCTTTCAACATCAGCAAAAATCATCAGGGTGGAATTGACCTGGGGATATCCATCATCACTATCTTCTTTGTCCTCAACTTTGTCCGACTCCTTTTCCTTATCTTTGGGTTGTTTCCCCTGGAATTGCTGGATCAAGAGCCGACACTGTCGAGTGGTATGTTTCGGGTAAATGAGTTTACCCTCCTCATCTTTCTTCGTGTGGATGTGGCACGACAAATCCATCACGTCATTCCCTTCCTTGTCCTTCACCTTCTTAGGGTTCCAAGACCCTTTGGGCTTCCCTTTAAACTTTCCTTGAGTCACGGCCAAGGCTTCTCCAGGAGCAGCTGGCTCGGCTTTCCGCTTCTGCTTCCGACTGGAGTTCCCTCCTCCGGTTTCGTGGGCGACTGACTTGTGCTTGCCACTCCGGAGCCGATCCTCTTCTTCACCATTGGCATACTTGGTGGCAATCTCCATCATTCGACTCAGAGACATGTCTCCGGTTCGACCGAATTTTAGGTTTAGCTCTCTGTACTTAACGCCTTCCTTGAAGGCACAGACTGCCTGGTGATCAGATACATTCTCTACCGTGTGATGCAACGTGATCCATCTCTGGATGTAATCCCTCAAAGTTTCATTCGACTTCTGCACACAAGATTGCAGCTCTGTCAACCCTGTTGGTCACTTGCAAGTTCCTTCAAATGTTCTGACAAACACTCGAGCAAGATCTTCCCAAGTGTAAATGCCGCTGGGTGCTAAGTGATTCAACCATGCTCTGGCCGAGCCCTCCAACATAAGAGGCAGGTGTTTCATGGCCACTTCATCGTTGCCGCCGCCAATCTGAACAGCCACTCGGTAGTCTTCAAGCCAAGTATCAAGCTTGGACTCACCAGTGAACTTACTGACTCCAGTCGCTAACCTGAAGTTGGGAGGAATCACCGCGGCCCTGATGGCTCTGCTGAAACACTCTGGTCCTGAGACGTGTACTCTGCTGCTGGTGGGTACATCTCTATCAAGACCTTCTCGGTGAGCTCTGTTCTTGTCGATCAAACCTTGAACTATAATGGATCTCGCATCAAAGCCTGGTTCCCTGGGGTCGACTGGAATCCTTCGCCCAACACTGTGATGGTGTTTGTCATCCTGCTGTCGAGGCGGGTACGATCCACTCCTTGGGGGAGGGATGGGCACTCGACGTCGATCATCACGATCGAGTCGGTGATCATACTGCTCACGGTTCTTGTACTGATCACGCCGGTCTCCACGTCCCTCACGCCTCGGGGGCGATCTTGGGCTATGGGCCGACTGGACTGTATTTGCAGCGACGGGTGTGCTGTGAATCCTATTCCGCGACTGCGATACAGCTGAATTTTGATCCCCTGCCGCCCGGAGTAATGCTCTGATCTGTAACAAGCCTCTGCCAGCCTCTGACTGGGAAGGCTGAATCGACTCTGCTATACGGGCTGCAGCTGCTAAATTCTGAATCCGAGTTCGATATATCTGAGTCGGTGGTGGAAAGAGTTGATGTCGACTGGATTCTGGAACCCATTGCCGCGCACGCTCATCGAGTGCTCGCTGGAGGTTCTCCAGTCGAGTGCGCTCAGCCAAGTTGGCCAAGCGCGCGTCCTCTAAGGCATGAGCCTCGGGGGTTTCTCCAACGATAGGAGTGTGCAGCACATCCATGTTCCGGCGGCGAAGTTCTTCCCTCTGCAGCGAAGTGAGGGGCTCGGGAAGATACTCTTCGTGGGCATGCTATGGATCGCCTCCGCCGTCGCCTCCGTCGGTGCGGGGAAAGCCGGGAGGACTGCGTGGTCCATCGACCATCAGAACCTCCGCCGCTGGATCACTACTGTCGCACTCGGATGCAGTCTCTGTCGAGCCAGTCGACAGGTCGAACAAGCCGTAGAGAGATTCGTCGGGCTCGATCGCCGTGACTTGGGGGGTGGCTGACTGGCGAGACACCGCGTGCCTCACCCACCGCTGAAGCCTCGACCGACCGGAGCACTTGCGCCGGTGGGAAACAGGGAGGGAGGACGACACAGGATCCGACCGATACTGGGTCGACGGTTGCCGCAGGAGGACGCCGCGGACGCACGCGCGAAAGTGCGTCGCTTCGTGGACAGGGAGCGCGTCGACGTCGAGCGGAGCCTCCTGAAGCCAAGCGGAGTCGTCGGCGATGAACGTGAGCGCGCCGAGACGGATCTCGCGGCCCTCAACCAAAACTCCGCCTGAAACCATGATGAAGGAGATCGGAAAAATCGTAACTTCTCCAATAAGTCGCTAATACACCTGCCCCACGGTGGGCGCCAACTGTCGTGGTTCTAAGTCTGACAGTAGTGTAGGGGGGTAGGTATGGAGAGGCAAGATCCTAGCTATGGAGTAGTTGTATACGCAAGAGGTTTACGAGTTCAGGCCCTTCTCGGAGGAAGTAACAGCCCTACGTCTCGGAGCCCGGAGGCGGTCGACTGGATTATGTGTATATGAGTTACAGGGGTGCGAACCCTTTACACTGAGGAGGGGGTGGCTTATATAGAGTTCGCCAGACCCCTCCGGCCCTCAGTTATGTAGGGTTTAAGGTACATTAAAATCGAGCGTTACTGGTAACGCCACAAATAAAGTGCTATGATGACCACAAAAGCTACTCAATGACCGACCGTTTGCGTACAGAGTGACTTTAGATCTCCTGGCTGTCGAGTGGTTGGCTTCATGGTCGAGTGTCTTCGAGTCCGTCGAGTGGAACACTTCTGAGTCGATTGACAGGTGGTTTCTTCTAGAGATGTCCTTGGGGAGGGTAGTTTGGACAGGTCCATGACCCTACCCTAGGTACATAGCTTCATCAGCGGGCGCACCCGGGCCGCCTCATATCCGCCCCATACTTGGGCTGGATATGAGGGGTGCCGGTCTGCCTAGGTGTTTGATTCCCGTTTGAGACGTCTGACTGGGTCATATTTTTCGTGTCGGGTCAGTGATCGGGCAGGCCGCCCGGGCGTTTGAGGCCGATTTGGAGAGCCCAGCTGTAGATGCTCTTAGGGTTGCTATCTGCGACTCGCCGACAGTAGTCTGACAAGTAGAAATGCGTATGGTATGTAATATGTTGGCTCGGTTTTTCAACAGAGAACATTGTATTTACAATGGTAACCCAAACAGTCTTGTTGGAGAAGCTCAACAACAAACGTGCTTACGTAAGTGTAGCCAATTTCCGGCGCAAGAAAATACGTGCTGGTGGAGTGGATATTTTTCTCCTAGTGGAATTGTAGAAGTGATGCTGGTATTGATGAGTCCGGGCTCATGGCGAGTGGTTCGCACGCACGAAACCGGAATAACGGGTGACGAGGACTCGGTTCACCCACTCTCCAGGTGTGTTACATTCTTTGCCCGAGCCCGTGCACGCTCACACTCCTCCTCACGTTATCGACGAGTAGATAAAGCAATTGTTCATCAGGCCGTGCCAAATAAAATACGGACGCCCCATACGTAATCTATAGTAGAGGCATCTGCATATGTACATCGACCTTGGACGTGGTAGGTAGGTTCCAAAGGGTGTGTCATGGTCTCATGAAGGGAGGTATCATGGCTGGTTCACGCATTGTTCTTCGCAGGAGCAGCCTCAACCACTCCATGTAAAGGCATCTCCAACACGGGCCCGTTAAAGCGCTCTAAAATGTTTAGACCGTACCCTCCCAGTACTTTTAACCATCCAACGCGAACCACTAAATTGAGTCGGATTGGTCTTAACATCCGGAAGCACAGCCCGGATCCAGATTAGGAAAGCTTTGTGGTAGTCCACACATCCGTCACGTCGGACTCTCATACCCCACAATCTCTATGAAAACACTCTGCCGGCTTTAGAACCCGCCGCATGCCCACATTCACATGGCCTGACCGACTGTCCACGTACTTGCATTCACGCCGACGAGTCGCTTGAGAGACCTATTTTGGTTGCCCGTGCTTTTCTGCCTACTGATGAGGCTATGTACCTAGGGTAGGGTCAAGGACATGTCCAAGATACCCTTCCTAAGGACATCTTTAGAAGAAATCACCTTTCAATCGACAATCAGAAATGTTCCACTCGACGGACTCGAAGACACTCGACCATGAAGCCAACCACTTGACAGCCAGGAGATCTAAAGTCACTCTGCACGCAAACGGTCGGTCATTAAGTAGTTTTTATGGTCATCATATCATTTTATGTGGGGCGTTACCAGTAATTCCCGATCTTAATGTACTTTAAACCCTACATAACTAAGGGCCGGAGGGGTCTGGAGGACTCTATATAAGCCACCCGCCTCCTCGGTGTAAAGGGTTCGCACCCCTGTAATTCATACGCACATAATCTAGTCGGCCGCCTCCGGGCTCCGAGACGTAGGGCTGTTACTTCCTCCGAGAAGGGCCTAAACTCGTAAATCCCTTGCGTATACAACTACTCCATAGCTAGGATCTTGCCTCTCCATTCCTACCCCTACACTACTGTCAGACTTAGAACCACGACAGTTGGTGCCCACCGTGGGGCAGGTGTCTTAGCGACTCATTGGAGAAGTTCCGATTTTTTCCGATCTCTTTCATCATGGTTCCAGGCGGAGTTTTGGTTGAGGACCGCGAGATCCGTCTCGGCGCGCTCACGTTCATCGCCGACGACTCCGCTTGGCTTCAGGAGGCTCCGCTCGACATCGACGTGCTTCCTGTCCGCGGGGCGACGCACTTTCGCGCGTGCATCCGCGGCGTCCTCCTACGGCAACCGTCGACCCAGTATCGGTCGGCCCCTGTGTCGTCCTCCCTCCCTGTCTCCCACCGGCACAAGCGCTCCGGTCGGTCGAGGCTTCAGCGGTGGGTGAGGCACGCGGTGGCTCGCCAGTTGGCCACCTCCCAAGTCGCGGTGATCGAGCCCGACGAGTCCCTCTACGGCCTGTCCGACCTGTCGACTGGCTCCGTAGAGACTGCATCCGAATGCGACAACAGTGATCCAACGGCGGAGGTTCTGATGGTCGATGGACCACGCAGTCCTCCCAGCTTTCCCCGCACCGACGGAGGCGACGGCGGAGGCGATTCGGCGCATGCGCACGAAGAGTATCTCCTCGAGCCCCTCACTTCGCTACAGAGGGAAGAACTTCGCCGCCGGAACATGGATGCGCTGCACACTCCTATCGTTGGAGAAACCTCCGAGGCTCATGCCTTAGAGGACGCGCGCTTGGCCAACTTGGCTGAGCGCACTCAACTGGAGAACCTCCAGCGAGCACTCGACGAGCGTGCGCAGCAACGGGTTCCAGAATCCAGTCGACGTCAGCTCTTTCCACCACCGACTCGGGTATATCAAACTCCGATTCATAATTTAGCAGCTGCAGCCCGTATAGCAGAGTCAATTCAGCCTTCCCAGTCAGAGGCTGGCAGAGGCTTGTTACAGATCAGGGCATTACTCCGGGCAGCAGGAGATCAAAACTTAGTTGTATCGCAGTCACGGAATAGGATTCACAGCAGACCCGTCGCTACAAATACAGTCCAGTCAGCCCACAGCCCAAGATCACCCCCGAGGCGTGAGGGACGTGGGGACCGGCGTGATCAGTACAAGAACTGTGAGCAGTATGATCATCGATTCGATCGCGATGATTGACGTCGAGTGCCCACCACTCCCCCGCGGAGTGGATCGTACGTGCCTCGACAGCAGGATGATAGACGCCATCACAGTGTTGGACGAAGGGTCCCAGTCGACCCCAGGGAGCCAGGCTTTGATGCGAGATCCATTATCATTCAAGGTTTGGTCGACATGAACAGAGCTCACCGAGAAGGTCATGACAGAGATGTACCCACCAGCAACAGAGTACACATCTCAGGACCAGAGTGTTTCAGCAGAGCCATCAGGGCCGCGGTGATTCCTCCCAACTTCAGGTTAGCGACTGGAGTCAGTAAGTTCATTGGTGAGCAAGGTAGTCAGAATCCCGACTCGACTGCTAGAATCCTACGACTTCACGACCCTACGGAAGCATGTCGATCCAAATCCCACTATGAATCCGGATCAGGTAGAATCCATGTTGAGTCGCGATCCAAATCATAGAATCCTATACAAAACTATACAATCCCGACTACAATATGGACTATGTTCGATTCTACTAATTTATCTAAGCCATTTGTTTAGTTGTTGCAGAATAGTATGCCATCATCCAAACCAATTTTCATATACCTCATGGGCCTTTATTCCCCTCCCAAGTCCAAGCACTCAGCTGCCGACACCTTTGATCTAGCTCTCAAAAACCCTACATTGAAATTGAGTATCAGGCTTGTCGACAAATGGAATTGGCATGAAAAGGAGGATGCTTAAAGATTGATCGGAGAAGAAGAGAAAGATCCTTCAAGGTTTAGCACTACAAGTCAGATAGACAAGTGATCGACTATTCATGTACTTCAAAAAGAACCCAAGTAAATTTCGTTTATTGAAGGTTTAAATTTTCTATATATTTCCCTCTCATATATGTTCCATACATGCGAGCTAGATGGCAGGTTAGCTATAAAAAGAAGTGGAATACAACTAGCATTGATGTGTACGTTCTTTGCTCCATATTTAGTGTCAAAACTCTATAGAACCCATATAAATTTCTTGTGTGCATACAAAATATCTTATTTGATTAAATCTAGTAGAATCATCGATACCATGACTCGATCTTACGACTCGATTCTGTCTGAGGAAAATCGATCCGACTCCGAATCCCGACTCTGACTACCTTGCTGGTGAGTCCAAGCCTGATACTTGGCTTGAAGACTACCGAGTGGCTGTTCAGATTGGCGGCGGCAATGATGAAGTGGCCATGAAACACCTTCCTCTTATGTTGGAGGGCTCGGCCAGAGCATGGTTGAATCAGTTAGCGCCCAGCAGCATTTACACTTGGGAAGATCTTGCCCGAGTGTTTGTCAGAACGTTTGAAGGAACTTGCAAACGACCAGCAGGGTTGATAGAGCTGCAATCTTGTGTGCAGAAGTCGAATGAAACTTTGAGAGATTACATCCATAGATGGATCACGTTGCATCACATGGTAGAGAATGTATCTGATCACCAAGCAGTCTGTGCCTTCAAGGAAGGCGTTAAATACAGAGAGTTAAACCTGAAATTCGGTCGAACCGGAGACATGTCTCTGAGTCGAATGATGGAGATTGCCACCAAGTATGCAAATGGTGAAGAAGAGGACCGGCTCCGGAGTGGCAAGCATAAGTCAGTCGCCCACGAAAGGAGCAGGGAACTCCAGTCGGAAGCAAAAGCGGAAAGCTGAGCCAGCTGCTCCTGGAGAAGCCTTAGCCGTGACTCAAAGAAAGTTTAAAGGGAAGCCCAAAGGGTCTTGGAACCCTAAGAATGTGAAGGACAAGGAAGGGAATGACGTGATGGATTTGTCGTGCCACATCCACACAAAGAAAGATGAGGAGGGTAAATTTATTTACCCGAAACATACCACTCAACAGTGTCGGCTCTTGATCCAGCAATTCCAGGGAAAACAACCCAAAGATAAGGAAAAGGAGTCAGACAAAGTTGAGGACAAAGAAGATAGTGATGATGGATATCCCCAGGTCAATTCCACCCTGATGATTTTTGCTGATGTTGAAAGCAAAAGTCGATTGAAAGTTATCAACCGAGAAGTGAATATGGTCGCTCCGGCAACACCAAGTTATCTGAAATGGTCTCAGACTGCCATCATATTCGACCAGTCCAATCATCCGACACACATAGCCACCCCTGGGAGGCAAGCTTTGGTGGTCGACCCAGTCGTCGAAGGCACTCGACTGACTAAAGTTTGATGGATGGTGGCGGTGGCCTAAATATACTATATGCAGAGATATTGAAAGGGATGGGCATTCCGATGTCCAGACTCAGTACCAGCAACATGTGTTTCCAATGAGTCATTCCTGGAAAGAAGGCTTAGTCACTCGGCCAAATTGCTCTTGATGTGGTTTTCGGCGATTCCAAGAATTACCGCAAAGAAAAGTTGACGTTTGAAGTTGTGGATTTCCAGAGTGCTTATCACGCTATTTTGGGCAAGCCAGCTTATGCACATTTCATGGATCGACCATGTTATGTGTACCTCAAATTTAAGATGCCTGGTCCCAAAGGTGTGATCACTATCACTGGCAATCGGAAGAAGGCGGAAGAGTGCTTTCAGAAAGGCTCAAAGATCGTCGATGCTCAGATGGCAGTGGTAGAGCTGCGGGAATATCAGAAAACTGCAGACCCGAGTGATTTGTTGCGAGACAAGAAGCCCGCTACAAAATCAGCATTTCAGTCGTCCGGTGAGACAAAACCGATTCACATTCACCCGACCGACCCCAATGCCGTTCCGACCCATATTCTACGACACTCGACTCCAAATAGGAAGAAGCGCTCATCCATTTCCTCCGTGAGAACTGGGACATCTTCGCATGGAAGCCTTCCGACATGCCGGGTGTTCCCAGGGGGCTGGCTGAGCATCGTCTACGAGTCGACTCAAAGGTGAAACCTGTCAAAGAACATCTTCGTCGGTCCGCCGTCCAGAAAAGAAAGGCCATTTGTGAGGAGGTGGCTCGGCTCTTAGCAGCGGAGTTTATCCGAGAGATTTACCACTCCGAGTGGCTCGCCAATGTTGTCATGGTCCCCAAAAAGGACAAGTCACTTCGCATGTGCATCGACTTCAAACATATCAATCGGGCCTGCTCGAAAGATCATTTCCCTCTCCCCCGCATCGACCAAATGGTTGACTCGACTGCGGGATGTGAGCGCTTGTCTTTTTTTAGACGCTTAATCCGGTTACCATCAGATCCATCTGTATGGACCCGATGATATCAAAATAGCTTTCATCACTCCATTCGGGTGCTTCTGTTATGTCACCATGCCATTCGGCCTCAAGAATGCCGGAGCCACGTTCATGAGGATGATTCAGAAGTGTCTGCTCACTCAAATCAGTCGGAATGTGGAAGCATACATGGATGATATTGTGGTAAAGTCACGGAAAGGTTTAGACCTGCTGATTGACCTTGCTGAAACATTTGCCAACCTCAGGAGGTATGATATCAAGCTTAACCCATCAAAGTGCACATTCAGAGTTCCTGGCGTAAAGTTACTCAGTTTTCTCGTTTCCGAACAAGGAATCGACGCCAACCCAGAAAAAGTTGGTACTATACTCCGAATGAAACGTCCTATATGTGTGCACGATGTCCAGAAGCTTACTGGTTGCTTGGCCGCTTTAAGTCGATTCATCTCTCGTCTCGGCGAAAAGGCATTGCCTCTTTACCGACTGATGAAGAAGTCAGACAAGTTCGAGTGGACTCCTGAAGCTGATACAGCGTTTGCATAGCTAAAAGCACTGCTTTCCACCCAGCCGGTGCTTGCTACCCCGATCAGCAAAGAGCCTTTGCTACTTTACATTGCAGCCACGGGACAAGTCGTCAGTACAGTACTTACGGTCGAGCGGGAAGAAGAAGGAAAAGCCTTTAAAGTTCAGCGCCCATTATATTATGTTTCTGAAGTTTTGACCCCATCAAAGCAAAGATACCCTCATTATCAGAAGCTTTTGTATGGGATTTATATGACCACGAAGAAGGTTGCTCATTACTTCTCTGACCATTCCATTACAGTCGTTAGTGACGCCCCATTGTCAGAGATTCTGCACAACAGATATGCAACTGGTCGAGTGGCAAAATGGGCGATTGAACTCCTTCCCCTAGATATCAAGTTTGAGGCAAAGAAAGCCATCAAGTCCCAAGCAATAGCAGATTTCATCACCGAGTGGATTGAACAACAACTGCCGACTCAAGTTCACTCGGAGCACTGGACCATGTTCTTTGATGGTTCTAAGATGCTGAATGGTTCCGGTGCTGGGGTAGTGTTGGTTTCCCCCCGAGGAGATAAGCTCAGATATGTGCTCCAAATTCACTTTGATTCCTCCAATAACGAAGCAGAATATGAAGCACTTTTGTATGGGTTGCGTATGGCTATTTCACTCGGCGTCCGATGCCTCATGGTCTACGGCGACTCAGATTTGGTGGTTAACCAAGTGATGAAGGAGTGGGACGTTAGAAGTCCGGCCATGACTGGTTACTGCAATGCAGTGAGAAAGCTAGAGAAGAAATTCGAGGGGTTAGAGCTTCATCATATACCCCGACTGAAAAATCAAGCGGCTGATGATTTGGCAAAAATAGGTTCCAAGAGAGAAGCCATTCCCAGTAATGTGTTTTTGGAACACATCCACACACCATCAGTTCAAGAGGATCCTTTCACCGAAGAAGCCCCGCAGCCAAAAAGTGTCGCGGATCCGACTAAAGTTGAGGTCCCAGCTGTGGTCGACCTGATCATGGAAGTCTTGGTCATCACGCCCGACTGGACAGTGTCGTACATCACGTATATCCTAAGGAAAGAGGTCCCAGAGAATGAAGAAGAGGCTCGACAGATCATCCATCGATCCAAGACCTTTACTGTGATAAAGGGACAGTTGTACAGAGAAAGCGCGACTGGAGTCGGTCAGAAATGTATAACACCAGAAGAAGGTCGGATAATCCTTGACGATATACACTCGGGGACCTGTGGTCATCATGCGTCCTCTCGGACCATTGTGGCTAAAGCATACCGAGCAGGGTTTTATTGGCCAAGAGCAAATGAAATGGCGAAGGAGATAGTCGACAAGTGTGAAGGATGTCAGTTCTATTCCAATATGTCACACAAACCCGTCTCAGCCTTGAAGACCATGCCACTCGTCTGGCCCTTTGCTGTTTGGGGATTAGATATGGTTGGACCACTGAGAACTGGCAGGAGCGGCTTCACCCATGTACTGGTGGCAGTCGACAAGTTCACTAAGTGGATTGAAGCTAAGCCTATCAAGAGTCTTGATGCCAGCACTGCTATCAGCTTCATCAGGGAGTTGATATTCAGATATGGAGTTCCGCACAGCATCATCACTGATAATGGGTCAAACTTCGATTTCGACGAATTCAGAGCCTTTTTTGCTTCTCAAGGCACGCGAGTCGAGTACGCTTCCGTCGCTCACCCCCAGTCGAATGGACAAGCAGAAAGAGCAAACGGCCTAATTCTCAAAGGATTGAAATCCCGGTTGATGCGTGATCTCAAGCACGCAGCAGGCGCGTGGGTCGACGAACATCCTTCAGTTCTTTGGGGATTGAGGACCACTCCTAATCGGTCGACTAAGCGAACTCCATTCTTTCTGGTCTATGGAGCTGAAGCAGTTCTGCCGAGTGACCTGCTTCACAATGCACCCTGAGTCAAGCTCTACTCTGAAGATGAAGCAGAACAAGCCCGGCAGGACGCAGTCGACCTCTTAGAAGAAGAAAGAGAGATGGCCTTGATCCGCTCGACTATCTATCAGCAAGACTTGTGTCGATTCCATGCCAGAAATGTGAAGAGTTGAGCCTTCCAAGAAGGAGACTTGGTCCTCCGAGTGGATCAACAGAAGCCACACAAACTCGCTCCTACTTGGGAAGGCCCCTTCATCGTCACCAAAGTTCTCCACAATGGAGCGTATCGTCTTTATAACGTCGATTGCCAGTATGATGAGCCACGAGCTTGGAATGCGAAGCTGCTCCGCCCCTTTTACACTTAAATACTCACTCAGATGAGATGTAATAAAAAGTACCTCCGTAGTTTGTTTATTAAGGACAAGAGTGTTATAATTTTTCCAGTGATTGTTGTTGCTTTTGTTTAAATTAGCCGGGTTACCCGCGCATTTGCGCGGCTAGAATAACACCTTAGGATTTGTTTCCTCTGCTAACTATATAGCCTCTCGCTCAACCATTCTTGATTAAATTCTCCTTCAATTGTATGTCATTATAGAAATAAAAATTAAAAATCCCAATGTAACATGCAAGTGCATTAGATTGTTAAATAATTTCCTTGGCATGTGAGGTTGGACGACCGATGCAAAACTATATATGGGCTTTCTCGCCAATCTTGGTGGTTTTTCATCTTTGATCCTGTTTTCCTTGCCACTCAATTTGTATCCTTGCTCAATTTGTTTTTGAGTAATTCCCTACCAAGAATTAAATCAAAACATGAAAGGCATGTATGGAAAATTCTCTTATCGCACACATATCAATCAATGGCCGTATTCTTAGTTTCCTTTCCTAACTACTGCTGCATACCAACATATGAGTTGCCCCCTTGAAAGCTTATATTCATGATGATCATGCACATGTTGTTTTGTATTATCTTGTATTCTAATGTTTTCATTAATTATAGTCATGAAAAGGTAATTATACAACAAATGTGTTTAGATGTATCTTTATATGAAATTGAAAAGGAATCAAAATAGTATTTGCAAACACCATTTTGTTTTTACTTTTGAATCCAAATCTCATACAGAAACTATGCTTAGGTTCTTCATCTGAATTTCATCTATTAAGTTGCTAATGCACAATTTATTATCCTATATAGTTGTATATGCTATGGAGTTTTCTTAACATATTGGCTAATCTACAGTTCTACATTATAGTCAATCATCAGTGCACATATGTCATCCTGTGTTGATGAATTGTAATGACTTATATTCTATGGTGTTAATGTAAAATTTAAAGAATAGATTTATCGCCACAATAATAGTTTCTATTGAGAGCCGTGAAAATTCATATACTGTAGATATATATATTTCAACCTAATGTAGCTTTACTATTAGAACTAACATATATATACACCTAAAAAATCATTTGATGATTAGATTCACATATTTGATTATGGCTTGAGCGTGTATGATGGGTCCTTAATTATGAACATTTCTTTCTTTCTTTAACCTCGAAATGCACCATGCTGGGTGTGTATTTTAATTTTTGTTGTCAATCTGTTTCACTATGTTTTGTGCAGTTCTAGAGTTCTACTATTGTTACAGATTCAGAGATCCATACATTCTAACATGGTGCACCTATCATTTAAATCATCTTATGGGATGACTTCTTACTGGAAAGTAATTACTATGTCTTCGTCCACTTGATCTTCAACATAGTTCATTTGCATGGCCAAATGGGAGGTGACATAATATATTTGAATCTATTTGATGGGTTATTGTGCGCTCAGTTTGAACAACTTTTTTATGGCACTGAACTCTAAACTTTAAGTTGGCGCATGTGATTGATTAGGAAATAATCATAGCCCAACTAATGCAAACTGTGGTGGCATAGAGGATATAGGTCACTATATATTTAAACAGCTTCATGGCCTTCTGACGCTGTCGTTTCTAGCCATATCAGATATCAGACTCGAATATACCTACCCTGGACTTATAAACCCATCACTGCTTGCTAGATCGATATCACTGTATAGACTGTCAAGATCTTGCCGCAGACTCTCTAGATCGATATAGCCATATTGATTCTTGGGTAACCTTGTGTAGAACCTTTATGTGTTCGCTCCAGTCCAGATGGTTGTGGTCCCCTGAGCGTATCTATGGAAGAATAATTTTCTGAAGTATATAAATATGGTTGGCTATAGAGGGGTTGCTGCCATCTCCAGGTCAACTTATGAGCTTTGTGCATGTTTATTTTTTTTTCTCCGGCGAGATTTGTGCATCTCTGGTTGTTGCTACACATCCATGCATGCTTCTTCAGTTGTTTGGAAGCCACGGATAAACCTTTCCTCTCCGTCATGTACAACCTGCAAACGTGATAGCTGAGATTGATGACTGCAGCGGTATTTGCTGCCAAAGTAGAAGAATTTTCATCCATATCATGGTGGAACTTGTCGTAGACCTAATCATACAGACGTAGACTCGAGGAACTTGTTGTACTCGTTAGAAGCCTCCCGTCCTGGTCCCGGAAAAAATGCCTCCTATCGTGCGGAACACTGGCATCTAAAGATCCGCTTCACGGTGATTCTCTGCTTGGCAGTTGCTAGCGTTATTGTCGCCAGTCCACATGGCGTATCTTCTGTGCTTCATTATGAAGCAATTTAATCCAATAAACTCGCTTTGTACTAATTAAGGAAGCTGCACAAAGCTGGCTTGCTTGATGGAATCGATCTTCTAGCCACAGACACGCATACGAAAACAATCGATGGCGAAAGACACATGTGTAGTAGATTGCGGGGATGTAGATGTATTTATACACGACTAAGTGCAAACCAAACAATCGGTGATGTTTCCTACTTCTACACGGAGACGTGCACAATGCGGTGTCTAATCTCTAACATTGCCCCTTTTTCTAAAAGCAATAACATATTGCCTTGAAGTATACGGAACCAATTTGCCATACGTCTCCAATTGCCTGAAGCATGTAAATTGCTGCCAATATGCTAATCAATCTATGCCATTCAAATATCTTAAACTATAGAGTGCTTAATCTCCGCCATTCGTTTTCTATGGTTTTTAATATAATAGATAAATTTCCCAGTCCATCAATCCGTATTGAGTAATAATGAATCTCCCAGTCCCCATAGATTTTCATGCACGGTTTCATTAATGTTACTCCTAGATTTTCTTCTTTTTTGTCATAACTTTTGCTTGTTTAATCTGAACCATTTTCTGCAGCTCAAAATCTTAATAGGCCATGGTGAATCCGTTTATAATATGGAGGTGAATGCAAACTTGTGGTTTAGCACCATTGCTTCATGCATGAATGCGTTTTGCACTTGGAAAATATTGATAGTGATAGGCCATATTGGAGTCCGCTTATAATAATTATTAACATGCATGCAAATCATGTGGTTCTGCAGCTTTCAGGCATGCGTGCATGTCCTAAGAGTGTATGCCTCCTGTATTTTCCCTTTATGTGCTTGGTTTTTACCATAAACTTCCCTGACATTTGTATATCCCTATAAGAACCGGATCGGACACTGATGCCTCATACCTCATGCCTGTCATCTATTGTACGTGACAGTTAAGAAAAACTATTGTACATGACACGTTCATCTGTTTATAGTTGACAATATTTTTACTGTAACGTTGTCATCTTTAAATCTCAGCCGTTAATCTTTTAGATTAATGGTTGAAATAATTTAATCTATGTGGATGAACGTGGTGGCTTATTTGACTTCTATTTTAATTATATAATAGATCCCCCAGTGGGTGGCTTAGCTGCGAATCTGTTTTCGCCTAAGTTTGTAAAAAAAATTCTACCGAGTGACGAGCAAGCCTCTCACTCGGGGGCTTAGACGCGAATCCGTTTCGCCTAAGTATTTGAAAATCCTATCGAGTGACGAGCAAGCCTCTCACTCGGGGCTTAGATGCGAATCCGTTTCGCCTAAGTTTGTAAAAAATCCTACCGAGTGGAGAGTAACCCTTCCACTCGAGGGCTTAGCTGCAGTCTAGTACTCGCCTAAGTATTTAAAAATCCTACTGAGTGGAGAGCAAACCTCCCGCTCGGGGGCTTAGCTGCAGTCCAGTACTCGCCTAAGTATTTAAAAATCCTACCGAGTGGAGAGAAAACCTCCCGCTCAGGGGCTTAGCTATAGTCCAGTACTCGCCTAAGTATTTAAAAATCCTACCGAGTGGAGAGCAAACCTCCCGCTGGGGGGGCTTAGTTGTAGTCCAGTACTCACCTAATTATTTAAAAATCCTACCAAGTGGAGAGCAACCCTCCCACTCGGGAGCTTAGCTGCAGTCCAGTACTCGCCTAAGTATTTAAAAATCCTACCGAGTGGAGAGCAAACCTCCCGCTCGGGGGCTTAGTTGCAGTCCAGTACTCGCCTAAGTATCCGAAAATCCTACCAAGTGGAGAGCAACCCTCCCACTCGGGGGCTTAGCTGCAGTCCAGTACTCACCTAAGTATTTAAAAATCCTACCGAGTGGAGAGCAAACCTCCCGCTCGGGGGCTTAGCTACAGTCCAGTACTCGTCTAAGTATTTAAAAATCCTACAGAGTGGAGAGCTATCCTCCCACTCGGGGGCTTAGCTGCAGTCCAGTACTCGCCTAAGTATTTAAAAATCCTACCGAGTGAAGAGCAAACCTCCCACTCGGGGGCTTAGCTGCAGTACAATACTCACCTAAGTATTTAATCCACTCCGATCCACAAGGACGACGAGGTGCAGGTCGACTGCTACCTTTTCCTTCGGAGCTACGCCACAAATACAATGTGCACTCTGCAAGGACGACGAGGTGCAGGTCGACTGCTACCTTCTCCTTTGGAGCTACGCCACAAATACAATGTGCACTCTGCAAGGACGACGAGGTGCAGGTCGACTGCTACCTTCTCCCCCCGGAGCTACGCCAAAAATACAATATGCGCTCTGCAAGGACGACGAGGTGCAGGTCGACTGCTACCTTCTCCTTCGGAGCTACGCCACAAATACAATGCGCGCTCTGCAAGGATGATGAGGTGCAGGTTGACTGCTACCTTCTTCGCCGAAGCCACGTCACAAATACAACGTGCGCTCCATCCCGATCCACAAGGACGCAGGTCGACTGCAATCTGTGCTCCATCCCTACCTGCAAGAGCGATGAAGTGCAGGTCGACTGGATTTTTCCACCTCAGAGCTGCGTCTCAAGCATTAAAGTATATTCCGAGTGAAGAACAAAGTTCGCTCGAAGGCAAATGCAAGCATATTCACCGATACGCCAAGTTCAGATAACATCCTACGAATTCAGAAGTGCTCAGGCGTCAAGCCTATAAAAGTTTATCGGTTACAAAACCACTCGGCATTCCGAGGCAAATTTAAGGTGAAGCATAGAAGTTTTTCTTACTCCTCGGGTGGAGGACTGGAAGGCGCGACAAACTGGTCCAGGTCGATCCCATCAGCAATCCGAGTGGCAGCAGCAATGAAGGTCTCCATGGAAGATTGGAAGTCGTGCTTCTTGGTATTGGCCACTTTGATGGACGCCAGCTTGTCCTCTCGCGCATCCTTGCAGTGAACACAGACCAGGGACAAAGCAACATCAGCACCGCACCTGGCAGAAGACTTCTTCCATTCTTGCACTCGACCTGGAACCTCATTCAGTCGAGTCATTAGAGACTCGAGGTCGTTTTGAAGCGTCTCTCCCGGCCAGAGTGTCGTGTTGATTTGCGACGCCGCAATCTTCAGTCGAGCAAGGTAGTCAACAACTCCAGCAACACGAGACTCTAGTCGGAGCACGTTCATGGCAGCTTCCTTCACAGGAGAGTTAATGGGGTCCAAGCTTGTCTCCACTCAACTGGTCTCCTCCTCGAAGTTTTGGCAGAATTCTGCAAACACAATTCAAAGATAAACCAGCAATTCTATGATGAGTCGATGATAATAAGCCAGTCGGATAGAAGAGATTACCTTCAAGCATGACGAATAACTTCTTGGCGAGCCCTCCCAGATAAGCCTCCAGATCGTTCTTCTTCCCCACCAGTTCACTAGCCTTGTCATTCAGAGCTATCTTATCATTCTTCAAACGGCTGACCTCCTTGTTGGTCGCGTCAAGAGCAGCTTTTAGATTGGCGTTCTCCTCTTCAAGTTTACCTACTCAAGCCAGTTTTTCTTCCACAAGCTTCGTTTTGTCCAAAGCTGCCTTCTGCGCTTCGGCAAGGTCATGGTCCTTCTTCTTCAGAGCCTCCTTCATTTTATCTGCAAAGTGACAATGAGGTCAGAATGAGGAATGGGCGAAAAGATAAAGACAGTCGTCAAGATTCTCACCGACCATACATTTTGCTTCATCCTTCGCCTTCTTAAAGTTCTCCTGAACAAGCTTCAAGTCAAGGTTGAGCTGGATCTGTTTGTTTTCCAATTCAGTATAGCGAGCCACAAGCTCGCAAGATTTCTACGAAGGGTCAGTCGACAGACATCAAAGATAGGTTGCTTCCGAGTGACTAAGAAAAAAATCATAACATTTCTAAGACTACAGCTGAATCAAAATATTCAACAGTAGTCTCGGGGACTACACCCAGTGGGTGCACTCAGCGTGCCCCCACTGGTTCTACCGACTCGGTCCGATCAGTCGGCTGAAAGAGACAAAGAGGTTATGATCCTAAAACTATAGCACCATAGCTAACTGCCAGCAGTCAGCCATGGTCTTATCATGATCTACCAAAAAAACACAGGTTTTTCAGACCTTAGTCGACTGCCAACAGTCGACCATGGTCTCGGGGACTACACCCAGTGGGTGCACTCAGCGTGCCCCCACTGGTTCCAAGATTCCATTCAACATGGTCCGACCAGACTGAGTGAAGAAGTTAGAGTGAAGAAATTCGAAATACAAAGACTACAGTCGACTGCCAGCAGTCCACCATAGTCTCGGGGACTACACCCAGTGGGTGCACTCAGCGTGCCCCCACCAATCCAAAAATTCAATTGACACACCCAGTGGGTGTACAGATACAAAGCTTTTTGGAAAGAAAGTCTTCATATAGCATAACCTAACAGAACAAGCGGTGGCCAACTAACCTGGACGTTGCTCCAAAGGGCTGAGCTAGCATCGTAGGCCGTCTGGCTGGCTTCCTGGATCGCCTTCACCTGCTCCATCATGATCCCCGCCTGGCGTATAGCCTCCTTAGCAACACCCGCTTGGTCCTGTGGGACGTGGTGTGTGGCGAAAAGGGAGGGCGGGTCAGTAGTCGACGATGAAGGACGAGCACTCATCAGCGGCACAGCGAAGGACGCAGAATTCCGAGTAATATTACCACCATCCTAAACCGGTGCCTCAGGCACTGATGCAGTCTGAGTGGTCTTGCCAGCCGACGTCTTTCTATTCCTCCTCGGCCTCAGCGGCACCTCGTCGTCATCATCAGGGAGATCAATGACATGAGGAGGAGCTTCAGGAAAAGTCCAAAGTTAAAATCAAAATCCAATTGACCAAAAGCGAAACTACAAAAATCGTACCAAGGTTGGAGGTGGCAGCGTCTTCCATTTCCTGGTCTTTGTTCTTCGCAGAGGTCTCGGAGGTAGCGGCACTGTAGATTTCAGAAACCAGCCGGTTAGTCAACGAGTCGACCAAGAGTCTGTCCATGCTAAACAAGAAAATACAAGTTCTGCTGTTACCCGAAGATGGTGGGAATGGTCATTCTCATCTTAGGCAAGGCCTTCAGCGGCTTTGATGACGCCGCTCGTGGGTGCTTCGGCGCCTTCTCAGTCGGCGCCGGAGAAGCCGTCCGAGGACGCTTTGACGACTGCCCAACAGGCGCAGTCGCTTTGCCACGCTCGTTCGCGGGGTCGTGGGTGAGCTTGGATCGCCTTTCTGAACGAGGAGGGTCGACTTCCTCCTCCTCCTCTTCGCTTGAGTCGTCATCATCCTCTTCCCCCTCGCCATCAGATTGCCACTCCTCCTCACTTTCACCTCCACTTGCCTCTCCCTCCTCGGCTTGTTCTTGCGCCCCGTTGGGCATCGAGTACATCTCAGTAGTGGCTTAGAAGACAACAAACAAGACAAAAGTCAGTCGACTGATTTTAAGTAGGATCACAGTCAGAGATGCAGAATTGGACCTGGTCTACTTCGTATGATTGGTCAAGTGGAGGAATCCTCATGGCTCCTCGGGGGTTGTCCTTGTTCCCTGTGATGCTCACCAGCCACCTCTCCAGCGTGGCATCCTCGATCTCCTCCGGGTGAATCCGAGTGGTGTCTTCAATGCCGGAATACAACCACATCGGATGGTCTCGAGCTTGAAGCGGCTGGATGCATCGTTGGAGGAAGACCTCCAAGAGGTCCATGCCGGTCACCCCGTCATGGATAAGCTGGACGACACGTTCGACCATCACCTTAACCTGCGCCTTCTCTTCCGGGATCACCTTCAAAGAGGAAGGCTTCCTCACTCGGTCCATGGAAAAAGGAGGGGGTCCGGTCGACTGCCCTGGCATCGGCTGGTCTTTGCAGTAGAACCAGGTCAACTGCCATCCACGAGCCGAGTCGGGTAAGATCATGGCCGGAAAAGAGCTTTCCCCCCTCATTTGAACCCCAAGACCCCCACACATCTGAATCACTTGTGTTCTCTCGTCACTCGGATTGGCCTTTCTTACCGTTTGGGAGCGACATGTGAAAATGTGCTTGAAAGGACCCAAATGAGGCCGACAACCCAGGAAATTCTCGCACAAAGACACGAAAGCAGCGAGGTACACAATGGTGTTGGGTGTGAAGTGGCGGAGTTGCGCCCCAAAGAAATTCAAAAATCCCCGAAAGAATGGGTGAGGCGGGCAAAGAAAACCCACGGTCGACATGGGTGGCCAAGAGAACGCACTCACCCTCCTGAGGCTGCGGCTCGGACTCCTTCCCCGGGAGCCGCGCCGATCCATGGGGGATCAGTCCTCCATTGGCCAGGTCATCAAGATCTGCTTGAAGAATCGTCGAGCGGATCCAGTCGCCCTGGATCCAGCCCTGCGACAGGCCGGCCCTCGATGAAGATCCACCCCGACTGGTCGCCCTTCCCTTCGCCTTCGCCATCGCTTTCTTTGCCCGCTCCAAGGCTGCCATCTTCTCTTTCACCATCGTCGTCGGCAAGACGCGCACAGGGCAGCGGCGCTGAGACGGAAGCGAACTCGGCGGATAAGTCTGAGGAAGAGGGGAGGAAATGAGAACGCATTGTTCAAAAAACCTCCGTCCGGCGCCTTATATGAGATTACTTCCGAGTGACTGACTTGTGGGCCTGAGCGATCCTGTCAAATCCCACAACAGTCGCGCGCGCGATACATGGCGAAAAAGGTGGCACAGAGATCGAGGCGTCCCTGCCTTATCCCATCCGATTACCACGGACTCCTCCGCCCCGTGCGCTCTCCGAAATTCGAATCCCGTTAAATCCGCGAGCTGCAGAGCAAATCGTCAGACGGAAGATTTCCTCCGCTCTGTCGTTCGGAGTTCTCCAAGCAAAGAAATTCACTCAACGGATACAAAGAATGGATCAAGGCGACTAAAAAAGAAGTTGGTGCCGTCACCTAAGTTCATTGATCCAGAACAAGACATGCTCATAGCACGAAAAATGGGTCGGAAGAGTTCTCAACTCCCCCACTCAAACCTCGATCCATTCGGGGGCTAATGATGAGGCTATGTACCTAGGGTAGGGTCATGGACATGTCCAAGATACCCTCCCCAAGGACATCTCTAGAAGAAACCACCTTTCAATCGACCATCAGAAATGTTCCACTCGACGGACTCGAAGACACTCGACCATGAAGCCAACCACTCGACAACCAGGAGATCTAAAGTCACTCTGCACGCAAACGGTCGGTCATTAAGTAGCTTTTATGGTCATCATATCACTTTATGTGGGGCGTTACCAGTAACTCCCGATCTTAATGTACTTTAAACCCTACATAACTGAGGGCCGGAGGGGTCTGGCGGACTCTATATAAGCCACCCCCTCCTCAGTGTAAAGGGTTCGCACCTCTGTAATTCATACGCACATAATCCAGTCGACCGCCTACGGGCTCCGAGACGTAGGGCTGTTACTTCCTCCGAGAAGGGCCTGAACTCATAAATCCCTTGCGTATACAACTACTCCATAGCTAGGATCTTGCCTCTCCATTCCTACCCCCCTACACTACTGTCAGACTTAGAACCACGACACCTACCTCTGCTATTTAAAGATGGTCGCCCCCCCCCACCCCTCAAACTGTATCTTCGACCGCATTTTCCCACTGTGCGAGCCCCTCATTCGTCGTCCATGCCCCTGGTTCGCATCCGTCATCACCATGGTGCGTAGTTGGCTACGTGGTACAATCAGCTGATACTGGAGCACCATGCCTAAATCGAGATGGATGCCTGACACCGGGCCCACAATGAGGCGGCCCAACCTCCGTGTTCAAAGGGGGGTGAGGATGGAGATCCCATGACTATGGTGGAGGTCGCGGAGGAGGAGGCGTCGCGTCTCGCACATCGGAGGAGGAGATGGTCATCGATGCCATGGGCGGCGTGGCATCCAGGTTCATTGTGTTGCAGGCGGAGTAGCAATAAAAATTGATGCTCTTGGAGGAGCACCGTGCCGCGGTAGCTCAACTGGAGGTGGAGTGCGTGGATGCCATAGCTGTGGTGGAGCTCCTCGTCGCCAACCCTGTCATCACCGACGAGAACTGGGCTATGCTCGCGTCCATGCAAAACTGACAATGAGCATTGTATTGCTTTAAGTACTCAAATTGCATTACTGTCCAAAAATAATTACTGAATTGCATTACACCAACCATTTTAATTCAAATAGGCTAACCACAACAATGACATGGAGTCCCTAATGTAGAGGCTAGTAACACTACATCAAGTTCATCCAAAGCCTCAATGAACTACATCCGGAGCCTAACAAGACTAGATCCATTTAATCATGAGCTACAAATTAGAGTTTAACCCCTAATCTAGTTCATCCACTAGCTAATTAAGGCAATAATAGAGGAGGAAGAAGGGATGGGTACTTACCCAATGCCGCCTGGGGAAGCCCAGTTGTGTCTGCCGGTCGGATCCGTGATGACAGCTCTGGCTACAGCCCTCGCCGCTCGATACTCAAGCGACATCTCCGGCTATGGTGGTTGTGTGGACAGGCGGCGGCTGTGGTGCTGTTGTCATTGGCGAGCCAGTTGTCCACCTCCGAGTACTCTACGCCATCGTTGTCAATGCCCCCCCCCATTGATTCGCCGTCGTAAAGGGGCTTCATCGCTAGCTAGGTCAGATAGTGCGTGGGAAGAGAGGAGTGGGTGTCTAGTGAAAAGAGAGCCGGCTCAGGCCATTTTGACCCTGTCGGAACGCGCTGGCTCACGGCCATTAGTGGGCGCACCATCTATCCCAGGCTGACGTAACCCTGACAGATGGGCCTCCCTGTCATAATCCTATTTGTTTCTTAACCATTGGATGACTAGTGTCTTTTTGAAAGAAAAAAAAACTAACTTTATGATAGTTTTTTTTTTGAAACTTTTGAAAATGTGACACTTTTTGGGAACTGTAACCAAAATGTGTGTTCTTGCAAAATATGAAAAAAAAACTATCACATATTTATCTCAATTTCTGTGTCCTTGGACGCTTGTAACCAATCTCTATATTTTCAATGCAAAGAAACGCAAAGGTCCTTTGCGTTTTCTCGAAAAATATATGAACATGGATATTTTGATTAATAATATAAGAACTAAAACTGAACATACATTTAATTATAAAATATATAAGCAGCATAGTATAATTAAACCATTTGAGCCTTTTTACATCCATATTGTGCATGTTGAGGTAACACTTTTTCCTGCGTCACATAATTACATGTTGAGACAAATACTCCTTCTCTCTTAGTTTACGGGGCATGCGCGTACCCCTAGGTCGTCAATTTGACCAACCTAATCCAAGTCGTATATTACCAAAAATATACCAATATAAACTTTAGATGTTCTATTTTCAAACGGTATAATTTTTGTGTTATATAGATTATATTAGGGTGATAAAATTGGCAACCTAGGTATACGCGCAGGACTTGTAAACTGAAATGAAGCGATAATACTCCCTCCGTCTAGGTGAGTAAGTCATCTTAGGTTGTGCACCGTGACCGAGGAGGAGGGGAAAACGAGAATACTTAATGTCCATTTGCTAATTAATAGCATTGCATGCAATGAACTAACCAATGCATGTCGTGTTTGGTAGTCTCATGTCATTAAAAGCATGCACACCCCACATCTCTTATTGGTTGATATGTTAAGAAACAAGAAATGAGGTAGAATTTAATGCACCGCGCCTAAAAGTTTTGGGAATATTTGGTTTTCGTAAGATGACTTATACACCTAGACGGAAGAAGTATTATTGATGGGATCAGCTACTAAGTTATATAGGATCAAGGAATGGCGCCTGAACAATTATCGATGATGGCAACGTTTGAAAATCGAGATCGATGGGGAGCTACTGGTACCTTCCTGTTGTAATGAACGGCGCCCTGTCTTGTACTGGTACTACAAACTGCGGTTGGTACGGTGCAAGGACAAGGCGATCTTCCCGTGTCCAAAGGTAGATACTATCATGCAAGCAATTTAATCGTGGTGTTAATGTGTCTCTCTCTGGGCTGGTTGCACTCCGCGCCGGCTGAACACGCGGCTCGGAGGAGTTAATGTCGCGTGGCCGTGTGGGGCAACCGAATGCTCTGGTCGATGGAGTAGCAGCTTCGTGTTTGCAATTTGAACTTCCCGGAGAGCAGTCAATGTAGGAGTAGATTATAGTATACTCAACCACCGATGTAGACCAAGGCAAAACAAGAATGGATTTCCACTGTAGTACAAATTTCGATGTACATTTTTTTTCTTCATATTTCTTCTTTCGGTAAACCTTTTCTCAAGCCATCTCCAATGCTAACCAACAAATCGGACACCATATACTTTCACACGCTGGTCCGGACCAGTCCGCGGACAGTGATGCAGAAGCCGGTCATCCAATCATGTCATTATACATTTCAAAACTCAACTGGACAAACTTTATCAAATACAACGGAATTCAGCATAGTTCAGTCATAATTTACCTAAAATGGATGATATTTCAATCGTCTAACTAAAAACTAAAAAAACTAGGAGGCTATCTTGTAGCGGATGGTAACTTCGTGTGCATGGCCGCACCGCCGTCATCGTCGTAGTCCTTCCGACAGCGGAAGGGCGCGGGGCTACGACAACCTTACTGCATGAATATGACACGGGAAGCAGTGCGTCTGTTTGAGAGAAAGCGCGAAAGAGCATGCGTGGCATGGTCTAGACTCCCGCAAAACCCCCAAAATTGCTTATGGTTTGTGGAAAATGGACGTCCGGACCTGCCTGTGAGCGGATGAGGTACCGTGTTGAATGGCAAACACATCTACTGGTAAATGCACATGTTGATATTCAAGAGAATTAAATACATGTTGATATTAGGTGGAATAACAATTACGTGTTAATTATATACTTCCTCCGTTTTTATTTACTCTGCATATTAGGGTTGACTGAAGTCAAACTTAGTAAAGTTTGAGCGAGTTTGTAAAAAACAATATAGACATTTATCATAATAAATCTATACGACGTGAAAGTACATTCAACAATAAATCTAATGTTGTTGATTTGTTATTGTATATCTTAATATTTTTGTTTATAAACTTGGTCAAAATTTGTAAAGCTTGACTTTGACCAAAGCTAATATGCGAACTAAATAAAAACAGAGGGAGTACTCCCTCCATCCTTCAAACAGTGTACTTCCAATTTTGTTGGAGGGCCTAACTATCTCAAAGTTTGTGTACAAATATACTACCTCCGTCTCAGTGAATAAGTCATTCGCATAGTTTTAGGTTGACGATTTAACTATCTAAATATGTATTATATGTGACAAAATATATATATTTAGAAACTACATCCTTGTAGAAATATAGTGATCTACTTTTCATGACATATAACACATATTTAATTCCTCAAATCGATGACCTAGAACTACGTGAATGACTTATTCACCTAGACGGAGGTAGTATTAATGTTTGTGAAACCAAATTGGTATATCATTAAAATATATTTTATCATGAATCTAATGCTACTAATTTGATGGCATAGATGTTGGTGTATTATTGTAGAAATATGGTCAAACATAAAAAAGTTTAACTTTTCAAGAAAGTTGGAAGTACACTCTTTAAAGGACGGAGGGAGTAATTAGCAAAAATATTGATATTTAATACGATGTTAATTGCATGCTAAACATGTTGATGCTCTCTCCATTAGAGCAATCTATCATTGGATTGACATGGTTTAGTGGCCAAGATTAATTGGATATGCCCCTTTGGATCTTTTTATATTGGTAAACAATTAGCATAAATGTTAATATTTGGTACGATATTACTTACATGCTAAACTTGCACTCACCATTGGAGCAATCTAAATCGTTGGGTTGACATAATTTGGTGGCTAAGATTAATTGGATATGCCCCTCAGTTTTTTTATACGATATTACCTGTTCCGGAACCATTTGTCTCATCTCCAATGGCTAGTAATTATCGTACCCAAATGTTTAAAAGTTCCAAACAATATGTTTTTATTTAAACCGAAATCAGGTAATGCTTGTTCCGTAACATGGGAGTATTTTCGGTGTGAAAACGACTTTCACAGTAAAAACCTGTTACTAGTAAAAACTGAAAGCAGGCACTAGTACTAATGTCAGGTCTGAACACCGCATCATTTCGGTGTGAAAACTACGAGTAATTTTTTTTACTGTAAAACCCATGTTACCTTGAGAACGAAAAGCACCGGTCCCGATCCCTTAATCAATCACAAGCGGCGATGCAATTATCCCCTGGGCCAAGGGATGCTTTGCGTGACCTTTTGCGCCGGGCCTTGATTGCCACCTCAACGTGGAGCAAACAGGCAACAGGGCACGATCCATAAATTTTGCCAACCGGCCGTGCCGCTTTCGCACCAAATCAGGGCATGCATCTTCACATTGTTCATTCCAATGCATGTGTTGTGCCCCCCACCCAATGCTAAGCGAAGACACGCCCATGCAAAACGGAGTGTTCTACTACTAGCTCAGTGCCAGCACCTGATCTCCCATCCCATGGCTAAAATAATCTTTCGAGAAAAGAGCCGCTAGGAGCAGCAGAATGGACCAAGAAAAAAGGGCCATGGTTGTAGGACTCCATCCACAGGAAAGACACGGCTCACTGCCCAACACCCAAACCCTACCACCACATCCAACACGTACGAATTACCTTTCTTTATCCCTAATTGCGCAGAGGATCAAACCACACCATCAAGCTTAATCGCCCCGGCCCTAACACTAACAGCAACGTCTAATCCATCACCCGAAGATTTACTTGCTGGAGCTGGGCACAGGGCCAGAAAGGAAGAAGACAAAGATACCTTCAAGATCCACTAATTATATTTTCTTCCCCACCACCAACTCTGGTAATGCCCCCTCCCCTGCATCACTCCATGAGACCATGAGACCATGAGAACCATTCCATTACCACCACAATTTTTTTGCTTTTCCTTGTGCCAAGTATTATAAAATCTAGTAGATCGCAAAAAAAAGTATTATAAAACCTATTTTATTCCCTAGCCTTGGCTTGGCCTGTGTTGTGTGGGCACCCAGCAGGTCACTACATAAAGTTGCACTGCACCGGAGAGAGAGTCCTCATTGCTCATCGCATCGCCTGTCCCCCCTCTCACTCCCTCTCCCTCTCTCTCTCTAGACCTCTCTCCGTATTGTTCGCTGCTTTTCAGAGAAGCGAGGAATATCTGCGGCGGAAGGGGAAGAAACGCCGCCCCAGTTTCAAAAAAGAACCGCCACCCCCCCCCCCCCCCCCCTGCACCGGCCTACAATCCTCTACCTCTCTCCCCTCCCGTATTAATTTCGGTTGCCCCCATCCATCCCACCCGTCCTCCATTTTCTTGATCGCCGTGCAGAGCTCAATCCACCCGAGAGTATACTGCTGCTGCTGCCGCTCCTCTGCCTACCTGCTAGTTGGGGCGCTTGCTACCACCCTCCTGTCCGGCGATTCCAGTTGGAGGAGTAGCCTGTAGTCTCTTCTCTTCAATGCGAGGACAAGGCATCGGCGGTGGGAGGAGCAGTGGTCAAGCTCGGTCCCCGTCGCTGTCCTCGAAAGCGAACTTCTTGGCGACCAGCAGCAAGGAAGCGGAGGAGAGGAGGGATATAATGGCCACCACGGAAGGTATCCTTCTTCTTCAACCTCCATGCCAGACTCTGGTGCTGAGGGCGCAGTATTTTTCTACTTCTCTTTTCCTCTCTGCTTTCCTGCTTCCGTCCGTCCGGCGATGCCGGTGGGGCCATGACGAAACTCTGGGAGTTCTTCTTGCTTGAACCTGCAGGCGGCGGCGGCGGCGGCGGCGGAGGAGGAGCAGCAGAGAGGGCGGAGGATCCTCTCCCTGGCTCCGGCGAGGAAGGTGAGCGCCGTGGCCACTGATTGATTACTTTCCTCTGCTGCCCCGGCGTGAGTAATTAGCCGGATCCTCTGCTTCCTCCTCTGATTCTCCTGCCTCGCCAGGCAGATTGCAGAATCCCTCCTTTTTTTAGTATTCTCTAAATAAATTCAAGCTGTTTTTGTTTGTTCCCTTGTTCATTTCAACCAATCAAGGACTTAATTCGTGTTATTACCACACCTGTTCCAGTCCAAGAACTGACAGAGTTTAGTCTTTCTGAAGTTTTTTAGTATTCTCGTGCTTCGGTTATAAGCAGATGCAGAATCTCTTTTTTAGTAATCAAATTTAAGCTATTTTTTTGCCCCATTTCAACCCTCAAGAGTTCCAATTTGTGTCAACACACGTGTTCCAGGACTGACGGAGAGTTTAGTCTTTTTTGGAGAGATTATTGATGTCAGTTTGGGATCCTGGCCCTGTTTCTAACAGTTTTATATATTAGGCTGAGCCATCTGCCGCATCTCTCCGAATAAAAGACTGATGGCATGTCAAATTCCCCCAAATTTAATTTACCTCATTTCAATCCCAAGAATTGAATTTGTGCCAGCCACAGCACGTGCTCCAAGGACTGACCAAGAGCTTAGTCTTTTTTGAAGAGAATCAAGATATTATTAATGTCAGTTTTCGGATCCTGGCCCTGTTTGCAACTGTTTTAAATTTTAGGTTGGGCTGTCTCATGTACCTCTCCAAATAAAAGACTGCTAGCATGTCAAATTCCCCCAAATTTCCCATCCCCTACCAAAATCCCTGAAGTTGACATCCACATTTCTTTATCAATCGGCACCCACTTGATCCTTTTGCAAATAGACCAATCCTATATGTCCCTGCATGGGTGAATTCCATTCCATTCCGTTCCGTTCCGTTCCAGCCTTGGACGTGGTAGGCGCAAGGAAAGCATCAGCTTTGGAGGGGCGCAGGGTGGTGCAGATGTCAATTTGTTAGGGGGCGGGGATCCCTGCATGGGGTTGGCAAATCAACATGGCAGCATGTGCTTTTCATCGCCGAACCAGAGGAGCACAAACGTCCCCCTATCATGAATCATGATGGAATCGAATGGAAAAATAGAATAGGGCCTTGCGTGTGACAATGATTTGTACCTTGCGGCGACGGGCAGCGGGCTTTGTCTTGTTTTCCATGGCTGGTGGCTTGTTTTGTCCATGAATAAGACTCCCAGTTTTGTTGCCATGCAGACTTGTTATGGCTGCTCCTGCTGATTTGTGTAAATCTTGTTTTTTTGTCTGTCTGGTTAGTGCAAGCTGTGGCCCAGGAAGAGAGCAGGAGAAGCTCCGGTGAAACTGCCGATGCGGGCTGCGGCAACAGCGGGTTGGTAGCTGATGCCGCTGTGCCGAGCGAAGATCCAAGTGAGGGGCACAGCAGTGAGAGCAGCAGTAGCCAGTGCGCTGGTTCTGATGGAGATGACAAAGAGGTGCCTGAAATGTACTCCAAGAGCGGCGGCAACGACGAAAACAGCGAGTGCACCGACCAGAGCTCTCCCCGCGCGGTGCTGGACATATCGGTGTCCGGCAGCGTGGACTCCGACGAGAGCTCCTCTGTCGAGCAGCCGGCGGTGCCCAGCCGCAGCGTGCAGCCGCTGCAGTGGAGGAACCTGATCAGCGGGCTAATACTCAGCAGGAAGAAGCTGATGGCCAGAGCGGTGACGTTCCCTCAGCGGTCCAAGAGCACGGGGCTTAAAAGGTACCTGGGGAGGATGCGGAGCGGCAAGAACCAGATGGACTGCAGCGCCATCGCCCCGGAGATCTTCCCCGAGATCGAGAAGTGGAAGCCATCATGGAGGAGCTTTGACTACGATGAGCTCTGCGCTGCAACTGACAGATTCAGTTCAGGTAACATGCATGCAACACTAACTCCTATGTTGCTGTAATTCAGTGCCCTTGATAATTGGGCTCCGTTACTATCATTGCAAAGCTTGTGGGATGTGGCTTTGCCGTAAAGAAATGGGTTTATAATTGTACTGCCATGATTTCTCCGAGTATAAAGAGGGTTTGAGGTCCTAATCATGAACTGTTCCTTAGGTTAATGATGGTTGTTACTGGTAAGCTAGTTGGAAAATTCTAGTACCAGACCACATTATTGTCATCAATTATCACTCTGTACTGGTTTCTTTAGCTTGTCCAGTTTTCAAGATTGTGGTACCTCCAACAATTGTGACCATATGATGTGGAAACCTAATACTAGTTCTATTTCTTCCTTCCAAATAGTTGGGAGTACAAGTACCATTATTGGCCAGAATTAATTACTCTTCTGTATCTTCATTATCTCTAAACATTTTTGCCTGACATCTGAATGTACGATATTACTAGATAATTTGATCGGAAAGGGAGGGCACGCTGAGGTGTACAAAGGACAGCTTGCTGATGGACAGTTTGTGGCGGTGAAGAGGTTAACAAAAGGCGGCAACAAGGAGGACAGGATCAGCGATTTCCTGTCCGAGCTTGGAATAATAGCGCACGTCAACCACCCAAACGCGGCACAGCTCTTGGGGTTCAGTGTGGAAGGGGGCTTGCACCTGGTTCTTCAGTTCTCACCACATGGAAGCTTGGCTTCTCTTCTCCATGGTACAGCCCTCTGAACAATTTGTTAGTTAGGCAATGAATGATACAGTTGACTTGTCGCGGTGGCTTCCAAAAAAGGGAGAAATAGAGCAAATATCTTGACATGTACGCCAACACAACGTAAACATTTAAAAAGTATCTTAAATGCTGATGTCCGTTGAGTGCATATTAAGCTCATAATTTGCATTTATGTATACTTATTGAATCATCACTTCATGTAGTACTTCTTCAGTTGAAAACATATGCATGATCATAAGAACCGCCCTTTTCTAATGAAAAGGACCATTTAAAAGAGGTGCTGTCAGTCTAGTGATAAATGGAGCTTACCTGATCAGGTGCAAAGGGAGGCCTCAGGTGGAAGGCCCGGTTCAATATCGCACTTGGAATTGCTGAAGGGCTATTTTATCTACACGAAGGCTGCCACCGGCACATAATTCACAGGGACATCAAGGCTTCAAATATTCTTTTAACTGAAGATTATCAACCTCAAGTACTAATTCTACTGCTAGCCTGTTACACTAGCCCCACCCCCGTTCTAATATTCCTGATGATGTAAACTGATGCATTTTTTTGCTCTCTCGTTGCACAGATCTCAGATTTTGGCCTTGCGAAGTGGCTTCCTGACAAATGCACCCATCAGGTTGTATTCCCCATTGAAGGCACATTCGGGTGAGTTTGATATGTTTCTGAATACTGCTTCATGTTCATGATGACTTCATAGTTCCCAGTAGACTGGCTGCTTGCATCAGTTGATGCAGAGCCCAGAGCTTTCCTCCTTTTTTAAAAAAATAAAGAGAAAAAATCTTCCAAGTGGACCAGAACAATGTTTCATGTTATTTCAACTTTGATTTTACCCCCTTCTACAGTTATATGGCCCCAGAGTACTTCATGCATGGGATCATAAATGAGAAGACAGACGTGTTTGCATACGGAGTATTGCTTCTTGAATTAGTGACAGGGCGGAAAGCCGTGGACTCTTCGAGACAAAGCCTGGTGATATGGGTTAGTATAGCAGATTCCTCTGATATACTTCATCACAAGTAGATTCAATTAGCTCTCTGAATATTATTGTTTGAACATATAAATATAGCAAACTGACTCAACTGTAAGTTAAGAATATGTATGGAAAACATAAAGAAAGATAGTTACGTGCTTCTGGAATCCTTTGAATTAATAAAATTTTCTTGATCATCTCAAAGGCGAAACCGCTGCTCGAGTCAAACAACATGAAGGGGCTGGTGGATCCTTCTCTTGATGTTGGATATGACCCAGAAGAGATGGCACTCACCCTGGCAGTGGCATCCATGTGCATCCACCACAGCGCAAACTTGCGGCCTAGCATGAAATCGGTGAGTGATTTGGGTGCACCTGTCGCCTCGATCGCAGAATGAACACTGTAAACTGATGAAGTGACGCGTTTGGTTGCAGGTGGTCCGTTTCATGAAGGGGGATAGGGAATCACTCGAACTGATGGGAAAGCCTAAACCCACAAAGCCCCCAATGTTCGACTCCTGTGATTCAGAGGACTACACTCGTACGAGTTACCTCAATGATCTGGACAAGCACAAGCAGCTTGCGTTGGAGCAGTGAATTTTTTAGCCGACTTTGGACAGATTCGGCATCTTTTTGTACATCGTGACTATCTTCGTTGTGATCCTCCCGCTTTCCAGAGATGTTTATAGATTGTATGGATAGATGTGAGGGATCAATCTGTCGTTTGCCTCCCTGCTTGCTGATCTAAGGTGTCATTTCTTGGCTTCCAATGGTCACTGTATGTTGTGATTCTGTGACCTGTATGCCTGTATGTCACAATTCCTCATATGGGAACATGCTTAGAGATAGAAGAGTGGAATGTATTTCGGTCATCTGCAGGGTTTATTCATGTGTCCTTGTTATGACCTTCCATTTTCGCAGTTTTAGGCTTTCAGCACTAGTGTTTGATGAATAAGTTCAGTTGCTGCATAAAAATTGGTTACTACTACAGCTTACATGGATCTGCTAATGCAAGGGTTGCCAGAAAAATTGCCTTAAATATTTAACATTGGTCACTCGTAAGTTATATATTCTTGAGAGTAAAATGTATAGAAGTTACAAAAAGTAAAATAGCCATATTGCATATTTTGTTTTCAGTGAACTACAGCAAATTCTTCTAACCTCCACTATGCAGTACTCTGCAATTGCCTAGGCAAGGTGGCATAAATAAATAAATACAGAGACAATATTGTGCTTGCAAATGTAGATTTTGCCCTACATCGGTTACCTCATTACAATACCTGAAGATTTCACCTCACGCATAACATTAAACATCGTATCCAGGATTGACCTTCTGCTGGACATCTCCATAGCTTTCTAGCTCAAGCATGTCCTCCATGCTCCCCAGGAACAATGGCAGCCTCTGGTGCAGCTTCACAGGTTGAATGGAGAGGATTCTGGTCTTGCCATCTGAGCCTCGCCCCCCTGCCTGCTCGGCAAGGAAACTGAGAGGATTCGCCTCGTAAACCAACCGAAGGTGATCCCTTGGGTTCATTGCGACTCCACCATATATGATCGTCCGATGAAAATCAGCAACCAGCGAGCACACGTACCGAGCCGAGTACTTCTTGGGATGCTGCCCCTTGCCTTGTCTGATCGTGTCAATGTACTTCTTCAGGCCCTCTGGCCAGTCGAAATACCGCGCATCATTCACTGAATATATCTGTCCTGACATTGTATGCAATTGCAGATTTTGAGAGGAAGATAAAAGTGACTGTTAAAGCACCATATATCACAGGGGAAACTGGACACCTAAAGGCAGAGAAGGCACAATTTGAATTTTAGGATAAGAAATTATTCTGCAATGTCCTGTCGAGCCCTACTGGAACTAGGTAAAGAACATCAACCTAGAGTTAATAAAAACTAAGGTGGTCAGAAGCTAATAAGAACCGATATACATCTCTTTTTCTGTAGCGAGAAATACTGATATACTACATCTTAGTTACCTCTGGGGGGTATTTGCATGGAAGGATGCGTCAGAACAAATTCTCCTGTAGATCTATCCAATGTGAATCCATGGGTTCCTGCGCCGAAACTGATGCAGAAAATAGTGGCAGATGAATACAGGACGTATCCAGCAGCGACCAAGCGAGAGCCGCTCTGCAGTGAATTGAGCTGAGCTTTCTCCTCCACAGGGAGCTGGTCGAGTTCCACCAGCCTGTCGTATATCCCGAATATCGTTCCAGTGGGGATCGACACCTCGATGTTGCGAGAACCATCAAGCGGGTCGGTGACAACAACGTAGGGACCGTCGTCGCACATCCAAACGGGGAGATCGTTTTCTTCAGACGCCACCACCGCAACTTTTCCGGAGCTTTGGAGCGACGACAGGATGATCTCGTTCTGGATTGAAAATGAAGTTAGTATTCAGGTTACACGAATCTACTGCTGTTATTCATGCCAAGATGCATATGTTCCATTGGAGATACTCAGACACAGTAAGAGCAAAAACAGTGAAATTATTGTGGAAACTGACGGTCATTCTTGAGACGAGGTACGGTTTTTGAAATGAAGCAAACTAATCTAGTAGCAGAAATTTGTGAATGTAGATAAATCTAGTAGCTAAAGCATTTCACAGTCCACAATCCAAACCCTACAAAATTCAGCTCGCCAATTCAGAATCCAAGAATCTAGTAGCTAAAGCAGTTCATTCATTCAGAATCAACCTCAGTACGACACCAAAATAAAACACCGGAGGAAGCGGCACGCACCGACAATTCGTCGAGCGGCTTGGGCGCGTCGCGGCCGGCCGCCGCGGACGCGCCACCGGCAGCGGCCGGCTTGGCCCGCGAGAGGTCGGCGTTGCCGGGGGACGCGACGAGCGCGGCGATGCGCTTGCAGGCGGCCTGGATGTGGGCGACGAGGACGGCGAGGTCGGCGGGCGCGCCGGCCCGGCCCATGTGCTCGAGCAGCGTGGGGTGCGACGCCATACCGCCGTCCCCGGCGCCCGCGCCCGCGCGCGGCGGCCGGGCGAGGAGAACGCTGCTGCTGCGGCGGCGCGCGAGCGCCGGGAGGCGAGGGCGGGAGGGACGCGGCGGCGGGCGGCGGTTTGAAGTTGGCGGGAGCGGGAGCGGGAGGGGCGGGCGGAGTGTGCGAGGGGATAACGTCATGGCCGGTAGGTGGTGCTCGATGACTGACGATGGCGACGACCCGTGGGAGAAACGCTCCTTCGATCGCTCTCCTCCGCACGTTCTCCACTCCTTTTTGCCCCCCACGAGCTCCCCTCTTTTCTCCTCCCATGGCGTTTTCTATCCCCGGAGGCCGGAGCCAAGCCTCCTCCTCCCGGCCACCGTGACACACCTCGTGGCGGAGTTCGAGCGTGCGCCGTCGATCGAGCCCCGATCGACGGCGGGGCGGCGACGGATGGGTCCTGGGTCGCCCGATCCAGCTCCGGGGCGCCCGGACCGGCGGAAGGCGGCGCTTCCGGCCAGAGGTCAGTGGAATTGGAGAATTCTTTCGTGTGATCTTCCATATATACGTCAATATACACGGTGGGATTCTCAAGTCAGTGCAAGAAGCAACTGCTGAGGAAACTGATGGTATTGCGTCAATAGCATAATCATACTTGAAAACCGAACCACCATGAAAGAGGTAGAAATTGTTCGCTACAAGTGTGAACGGTGTTACATCTTTTTCATGGCTGGCCTATCTGCTTCGGCTCAAGCATGATTCTGCTATTGATGCAATACCAACAATTCTTCAACAGCCGCTTCTCGCAAAACTCGAGAACCCCTAATTCCCACGAGAGCTCCCTGATGAAATGATGAAATGCTTCCACGAAATAATGAGATGGGTTGAAAACTGGCTTGTTTCTAATGAGAAGCTCCACAAGCATAACTCCAAAACTATAAACATCACTCCTCCCAGTCAGTTCATACTCCTTGTCTAAGTAGCCAATCCTACCGTGCATGTACAATTGTTGCCACAGGAGTATGTTTCGAGTGATAGAGATCTTAAATCACCCAAGTCAGATACCTTTTTAGAAAATTGTCATGTAACAATATATTGGCTGATTTGACATCCCTATGGAGAACTGGCACTGTAGCAGCTAAGTGGAGATAAGCAAGAGCAGTCGCAGTTTCTACTGCAATCCTAATGTGATCATCCCATGAAAGCAAGAACCTAACAATCGCTTAAGTGTGTCAAGGACATAGAGTGTTCCATTAGATATGAACTCATAGACCAGCAAAGGCACCAATGTTTCAAAAAAACTAATCATAGACAATTGTTCTGGACTGACTTCCGAAGTCAAGATAAAGCATCAAACCTGGTGGATATATACCGGCGTTCTCAGGCCATTTGCAGTCCGAGCTCTCGTTGACTGTCGTCCTGCTAATGGTCGGTGCAATATGTTCTCACTGCCATGTGGTCCTTCCCCTCGATCTGGCGCACAGTGTCGCGGGATCACCTCGCTGACAGGTGGTCCTTCCTTGGACACAGAGGGGCACGGTTCATGTGTCTTAACTCTTAAGCGGTGGCTTCATTTTGTTCCCCTCTGTCTATCTCTGGTAGGCGGTCCCTTTCTTCCTGGCCCGCATGTCGATCTTCTCTTCTGGTGTGTGGTGGCTGGCAGATTGGGCGGGTGTAGGTCGGTCAGGTGACACTTTCTTTCTTCTCCCTTTATGTAAGTTTAATTTTCTCCAAAGCTTAGCAGGATTGAGGTGCATTGGTGATTTCAGGATGATATGTCGAATTGTCAAACCCCTTTGTTTTTAAAAGCTTTATACCACAAATTTCAGTCATGGTCAATTTATTGATACGGTCCAGGATGATATGGTCAATTTCACCCATACCTGCGGGTGTGGGCATAAACAATTCTTTTCCAAGATCATTTCATCATCCTAAATAAATCCATGCTCATTGTACTTTGACAGATAAATTGTTTGATCATTTTGTGTTCATCAAATGTCACAATACAACAAGAGATTCAAGGGAAACAAGATACATGGGCTAGGCTATCTGATGTGTACAGATAAATTCTTTTTCCAATATCATCACAGAAGACAGCAAAAAAAGGGACGCGGAGTATGTGATGGCGAGCATACAGGAGCTCGGTATCAGGGACGTCCAGCATTGCTATAAGATTCGGAGCATTTAATGTCTGAGCCACTCGGCTGGTCCAGCGGGAGCACGGGAAGTGAAGATATACTGAACCATACACATCTGACAGATGGGGCAGGGTTGAACGCCGTCGACGGTCCCTGGATGAGCCGTGGCTCGACGTTGTCGCCAGCGTCCTGATCCGTGGACCAGGTACGGTGGTTCCCGCTAGCGCCGGCAGTGCACGCAGTTAATGCAGTGGTTGGGCGACTCGGTGGATAAGGAAGTGAAGTTGGATTTGTGTCTTATCGCGGTGGAGGGAGAGGTGGAGACATTGACTCCGGCGACGGCGAGTGGGCGGTCCGGCGATCTCGCAGGTGTTCCGCCGAGCATGGAATTCTTGCTGCAGCCAATAAACAGGTACGGATCTGCGTCGTGAGCTATTCTTTGCCATGGTTCTGCGTTGAATGATTAGAACTCTACATTCTGCCCGTGAAAAATTTGTGTGGAATGATTAGAACTCTGCTTGAGGAGGTCAATGAAAGTAACGGGACAATGGAGCCCGTTCGGTTCCCAGTGGCCGCGCCGGCGGAGATTCCTGCTCCAGCCCCGGCCGGGTCAAGTGCGGACGGCCAGATCTATCGGCCGGAAGCATCAGGCGGGGACAAGGCTCAGGGGTCAGAGCACTCAATAGAGCAGTTGGACCCCAAGACGCCAGGATGGATGCAAAGGTACTGAACCCCTAGCCTATAAATTGCATGAGGATTTTGTAGTACCATTCTGCAATCGTTTGGATGAGTTCTGCAAGTAGTTACAGATGAAAAGACGCTGGAAAATTATAGATAAGGAATTTCATTTTGGTTATGGTAAATACATGACAGAATGACTATTTTAGAATTATATGATTGAATCAGATTGACTATTTTTAGAAGATATGGTTGAATCTGTGTCGGTGAACACTCTGAAAATGATGGAGGATGAAAATTGATATCAATTGGCTGTAACTGACCACCATTTGGTTCAGTGGTGTTCATATTATCTAACTGAATCAATTGACTGTAAGTAAACACATGCCTTATTGTCTGTGTGATGTGAATGGGCAGGGTGCGTGTAGGTGCTGCTGCTCCAGGCAGGCCTCCTTGTGCGGACAGGGTCACGACGCTGGAGAAGACCGTGAGGGAGTTTGCGGAGCATCCAAGAGACATAGTTATGATGCCAAAGATTGGAACCAGTTTCGACACCCTCGGAGAAGCATATGACTTTTACAATTTGTACTCATGGAAGAAAGGATTTGGTATTCGTTACAGAAAGAGCAGGCTGAATGTGAATAGGACGAAGTGTATGCAAGAGATCGTGTGTGGATGCGCGGTAAGCTGAATGTTATAACAGATTTATATTCCCAATAATTAATGATAGAAGACCTAAATGGTGTACAACTTTATAAGATATATTTTCCATTTTCATACTACTGAAGTGTTTCTGATTTCTATTGAGTAGAAGTAGACCAGTTCACCATGTATGCGTAGCTGTTATCTGTTAAACCAGATACATCCTATTGAACTGTCTTATCTGAATTTTCTGAATGTGTACTGGTCATGTTCAGCATGTATCTGTTTTGTTAGAGTGTAAGATGGTCTGTGGTGCGCATTTTAATTTGGTGTCGCTTGAATATGAATTTGTGCGGACTGAAAATATTGGATATTTGCTTCTTATGGCTGAATACTGAAATTGGGCTCTCATATTGAATGGATTTATATTGCCAGTAAATAAATTACATATTACCTGAATTGCACGTGACAGAAGCTGACTTGTTAGTTTGTTTCGTCAGGGCAAGCCAATCGTTGAGAATACTCGTTCGTGCCGGTGTGAATGCCCGGCCCTCATCAGACTCCCGAGGACAAAGGACAATGGATGGTACATAGCAGAGCATCGAGATGGGCACAACCATGCATTGTCACAAACGTATGGCCAGACAATACACTGGCCATCACACAAGCATATTGACGTTTACAGCAAGGATCTAGTTAAGCAGTTGAGGCAGAACAATGTCAATTTGTCAAAAGTCTACAGCATTATTGGAAGCTTTTTCGGAAAGATGGAGAATGTGCCATTCACCAAGAGAGCTCTGCGAAATTTGTGTGGGAAGATAAGCCGGGAGCAGTCAGAAGATGATGTTAGGAAAACAATGGAAGTGTTTCATGATCTGTGCTCAAAGGATCCTCAGTTCACGTATCGAGTTCAGGCGGACAAAGAGGGCAGGATCAGCAACTTGATGTGGGCTACAGGTAACAGTAGGCTGCAGTACAACTTCTTTGGGGATGTCATCACATTTGACACAACCTATAGGACCAACCTGTATGACATGCCATTTGGGTTATTTGTTGGAGTGAACAACCATTTCCAGAGTATCATACTAGCTGGTGTGCTAGTTCGGCATGAGACAGAGGAAACATTTGAGTGGGTCTTCTCGGAGTTTGTGAGGATAATGGGGGGAAGGACCGTGGGACTCGCCCGGGGGCTACCATCATTGGGTGGCGTCCGGCGCGCCTTGCTTGCGCTAGCCCGCACATGACAGTCCAGTCAGGCCCACCTATCGGTGTCTTCGCCTGGATGGCTCGGACCCGGACGACCCGGCCAGAAGGTCTATGACGGATGGACCACATGCCAGCATGGGGCCACCGTCATTGGGCGATGTCCATCACGCCCACACGCGCTCACACCACACTTTTCCTAAAAGTATGCTACCAAGCAAGAGTACGATCCTCGGGACAATTTGGTGAATTGACCTGAGTCTCGGGGTCTATTGGGATTAGTGGTTTTGTTTTATATTTCAAGAGCATCCTGGGTTTTTGGCCGGCACAGACCTTTTGGGCTACTGGCTACATATCTGGGCAGAGAATAAATTGCACCAACTGAAAAAAAATCTGTGAAAAATTGGTTTGCGGATACCGGCTTGGCGGAAAAAAATCGCGGAAGCCAGACATTTACATAGACAGCTCAAGACCGAGGTAGTGCGCACCACTATGTGGTGTGGAAATTAATAAGATATTTTTCCATTTTCATCCTACTGAACTGTTTTTGATTTTTGTGGACTAGACTTAAACCAGTTGATCATGTATGTGTAGCTGTTATCTATTAAACCAGTTTCATCCTATTTGAGCTGTCTTCTCTGAATTTTCAGAATATGTACTGGTCATGTTGACCATGTGGATGGTTGTTCGAGTGTAAGATGGTGTGGTGCGGAATTAAATTTGGTGATGCGTGAAATATGAATTTGTGGAAACTAAAATTCTTGGATATTTGATGCTTATGGCTGAATACTAAAATCGGGCTACTGGAATCAGAAGTGTGCCCGTGGGGCATGTGTAAGCCAACCAAAGCAGTCCCTGCAAAGTTAATGAGGTGCAGGAATAAATGGGGCAGGAAAACTCATTGTGGCAGGAATTAATGAGCTAAACGGCTCGTTTGCTCCAGGTCGCGTAGCTAAACGGCACAGCACGTCCACACCTAATCCTGAGAATGGTTTAATAACTAGACCATATTTGGACCAAACCCGAACAAATAAACACGGCACCCCAACCTCAACTAAACTGTTTGATATTTTCCTCAGCCCAACTAAAACCAAACCTGTTTCATCTTTCCACCGCAGCCGCCGCTTGTCATCAGGCGCTCCATCGTGGCCTCCATGAAGCACGGGCGCAAGCAGTTGCCGAAGTACTCGGCGGGGAGCGGCGGCGCCAGTCTCTACCGGCACTCTGTCGAGAACAGCATGTGGCTGTGCGCCGCGTCTTCAACGCCCACGGACCGGCTCCGCAGCAGGCACACCCATGCCAGCGCCGACACCGCCACGAACGACGACATGCGCTAATTCACCAGTGCGGCCACCGCCGCGTCCTTGATCCCGTCGATCTGGTCGCGCGCCAGGGGGGAGGACGCGGTCACCGGAGACGGATGCGGAGACCCTGCTCGCTGGCGGACGCGTAGGCGGAGGGCCGAACGCAAGGCGGCTCATCCCGGTGAGTGTCTTGCCGAGTAGGTCGTCGGGGTCGGCAACGAGGGAGCGATCGAGGACGGGCGGCGGCGGCAGCAGCACGGCCTGGGAAGGATCGGCACTGTCGAGGGCATCCCCGAGGTGGTATGCGGCGGCCCAGGTCTGGACGAAGAGAGTGGCAGAGGCGTCATGGCAGGCGGCATGGTGGACGGACACGCCGACGCAGACCCGCAGCCCCGTGAGCATACACCTGCTGCTATACTCAGTGAAACATTGATGGCGAGAGAAACAAATGGCACAGATTCCGGGCTCACAGGCGCTCGAGCTCACATGCAAATTTTCTGTCTATGCCTTTTGGGAACTTCTATGGACGAGACTGGCAGACATACTGACTGAACTCAGCTCTATTTCAGGCCAATCGGTAGGGCGCTCGGTCGAGGGCTGGCCATACCCTAAACGCATATGTTGGTCTACTATGATGATGCGCCCGTGGTAAGCTGCTTCACATCTATTGCTTCTGTAGAATGTTGTGTTTGTGTCAGACGAAACTGATGCAAAACCAAGTGTGTAATTTGTGTCTGTAGTCAACTGAGATTAGCTCCGTCGTGCCAGTAGTGCAATGCAATTGTTAATCTACACCGACTTGTGGAAGTGTCACACCAGAATTCCAGGAATATATAAAGTTACTGTGCTCTTAGCTTTAGTAACTCAATCTCTTGAGCTTAATTTGCCGGGTTTGTTTATGAGCAGATTTGGTCCCCTTTCTTGCAACTGAACCTACCTACCGAGTTGCATTCAATTTGTATCATGACAAAAAATGCTATATGCCCATGTCATCATTTGATCATATGCCACTTTGAAAGCGCAAGTGCTCTGCTCTGCTCCCACGCCCATCCAAAACGACATGATCTGCTAGTATAGTACTAACAAAAATGAAGAGCTAAGAAAAAAAATGATGAAGCGTATATTACAGAGTATGATTTCTTTTAAAACCAACTCTCGACAAGCTAAAATTCAGACAAGCATGAAAGTACTGGATGCCAGTTGATTTGTTTCCCAAATTTGGTGATGCCGCGAGAACATGTGGAAGGGCAACAGAGAAATGATTCCTTCCTTGAGAGGTCGATCATTTTTGTCAAGAACTAAATTGCAAATAGAAAAAACGCGTAGTCAGTTTATACCAGCATTTTCATGTCGGAAATATATCATTATTTTTTTTCTTTTTTAGAAGATGCAGCCATGCACAACAAATTTCAATGCTTACTAAATCCGGTAGTGTGATTGAAAATAATATCAGATAAAAGCAATGGGAATGCACTGCAGTGTATTTCCCAAGAGAAGTTTGATTTTGAACCACAATCTTATTCTCAAAGCCGACCCACGATGAAGCGCTTTTTGAGGGAAAGTACTGAATTTCACTGGTATGCTTGATTGGTCCACACGGGAAAAATTACACAAACAGCACTGAAGTGGCTGGATTTTCCATGCAATCTCAAACTGGCTAACATTATCAGCATGTAAGCAACAAATCTTTATCTAGACAGAGATGAACCGGACAACCAGCACACTGAATTCGATCCAAGAGAGCACTGAGCACATAACGTGTTTCTACCCAAAAAGCACCAGATCCTGAACATGAAAGCAGCACGTAACAAAGAGAGGAGAGATGACCGAAGCCAAGGGACCAAATTGGTTGCCCAAAATTTCAACAATGACCATACTGAAGTAAATAACCAGGCAAAACAAATGGGTGCTAATAAGCAACAAATACACACAGATACACAATGCACGCACGTGACAAAAAAATTCAACAAAAAAAAGCAGGAGCAGCTAGGTGGCCAAACTGAATTAACAACCAGACACAAATAGGTGCCAATTAAGTAACAAACACACAGAGCTATGCAATGCAAGTATGCCTGGCAAGAATGGTCTCAAAACAAAAGAGCAGAACCACTAGGTGGTATAATATATTGATCAGCAAACATAGCCTGTGAGCTGTGGAAGGAAAGATCCAGACTAACCATTTCAAAAGCTAAAAATGCCATTTGTCTGACAAGAGCGTTTTTCTCAAAGAAGAGCATGACCAAGAGTCCAAGTCTGAATCCCTTATTTTAATGACAATGCGGTTCATGCTTCTTAACAATGCAAACTGAAAGTAAATGTTGGGCACAAACAGTACAGATATATAATAGCATAGATAGATACTCTTGTTCAGCACATTATAACAGTGTTCAAGGCATCATAATAAGCGACAACTGATGATAGCATAGGTGCTACTGGGACCATCCCAAATAACATGTTCTAGTAGTAGTTACTAATAGTTGAGAAGAGCTAAGAATAGAAGGCCTGGCTCATACAGGATAGGTAGATGCTCAAGGGCAAAACAAACCTGAAAGAAACCCTGAACTATCTTCAGAAGTCATGCTCTGTGGAGAATGGAAAGTCCTCGTCTTCTCCTTGCATCTCACCCGAGGGAATCGGCATAATGCTCTCTTGGAGGCGATGGTCGGTAAGCTCCATACAAAACTGTCTCTGACCAATGGTCACCAGTCCTAAGAACTTGCCGTCAGTGTCGCAACGCAAGACATGTTTATCATTAAAGCTGACCAGCAGCTCACGCTCATTAAGCGGAGTCATCCCACTGAAAAATCTCACTGTTGAATCAAGTGGTAGATTCCTTTTACTTGTCTCTTTGGGAGAAGCTGAATCAAGTAGCCGTGACGCCTCTATCATTGACACGTCGATCCGGTACTTGAAGGCCCAGGTTTCAGCCTCGTAGTCCTGCATCACCCAAACATCCATGGCGGTGGCCATGGCGGCGCTGTGGACATAAGCCGACGTGCCTAGAAAAGCAGGCGTGCCCTCCATGTCAAACAACCAGTTCATGATGCTGTTGTAGGCAGGGTTTCTCATCCAGCGGAATGTCTCGGCTTCTGTATCGAACACAATAATATTTCCAGTGCTGCTGTCATCAATAAGTCTAGAATTATCCAACAGCCAGTGCAGATTGGCACGGTAGTGGACGGGTGAGAACCGGCATAGCGCATAGAGTAACCAACACGTTTGTTCCAGGGAAGGCGAAGGCAGTGTTGGCATGACGATTTGGATGCTCCTCGACTCGTTGGCTCTTTCTAGGGTGAGGACGTACAATGTGGCTTCTTTCTTGTGAATGTTGGACAAGAGCAGCCTGTATTTGCCGGTTGATTTGTGGTGGTAGAGGCCGTGAATGTAGATGTCATTGATGCAGGAGGAGCGCGGCAGAGGAGGGCGAGGAAATGGCAGGTGAGCGTGCTTGCGGGTGGTCGGGTTGCAGATGTAGAACCGGTCTCCCCGCGAGACGATGAGGAAGCCATCGCTGGAGGCATCGAGGCGAATCTTGCAGCAGGATTTACGGCACCGGGAGAGGAAGGGCCAGAGCTGCTGGCTGGTGGCTCCGGCGGCAGCAGCGTCACGGAGGGTGACGAAACTGGCTCGCTGCCCCTTCCCGTCGATGATTGAGAGCGACGGCTGCCGGCGGCGGTGCTCGACCATGAATTCCGGCGTGGAGGTGGCGCTGCGCCAGGACGTGCGGACCATGCGGCAGCGCCCGATGTCCTTGGGCGGAAGCAGGATGAGGATCTTGCCGACGATGATGTCGTCGGGCAGGTCGTCAAGCACGGCGGCGCCCGTCCTGTCCGGCATCCTGCTCCGTCGCGTTGGGTCGCCTAAAAAAAGAAGCAGCAGGCGTAAGAAACCCCACAAGATTCAGCGCCGCGCGACGAGCTATGGCTGCCGGTGCTCCGCCGGGTACGGTTCCGGTGAACTAAAAAGAAGCAGCAGATCCACCTTTCCGCTCACCAAGACAAAAAGATGGATTGAGCTACGGATTCGGCGCAAGAACGAAGTGCTCCGGCGATCTAATGGTAAACAGATTATAAAAAGAACTGACGGTAACGCACTGCGGAACTGGGCAAGGCCGTTGTGCTCACCTCTGCGCGCGGGAGGAAGACGGTGCTCGCTCCGGCGAGAAACTCCCGGCGAGGTATCGTTGTAAGGGGAACGGTGGTCAAACTAGCTAGCTTTGATGGAAGAGCAGAGCAGGAAGCCAGCTGCTTTGATGGAAGTGAGGTGAGGTGAGAAGGATCAAGAAAGTCAAAAAAGTCATTTATCACCGCTCCATTTGCTGGCTCGGTTGCAGAGACGATGCGACGACATGGTTCGTAGGGGTGCAGAGTAGGGGTAACATCTTCTTTTATTTATTTCGAAAGAAATGAACATTCTTTTTTGGGTTTGACAGAAATGAGCTAAGAGCAACTCCAATGCGGCCGCCCATTTCGTCCGTCCATGTCTATTTGGATCAGCGCGGATAAAAACGACGGCCCAACGCAGAGACCAATTTTCATTTTGTGTTCATTTTATGTGAGCGCGAACCTATTTTCGTGCCAAATTTAAGCCAGATTTAGGTCCGAGGCGGACACAAAGTGGGTGTTTTCTGTCTCCTCGTCCGTCTATGTCCGCTGCACGCCTCGTCTGGCCCACATGCCATCCACCCACCTCCTTATTTTATTTTCTCTCTCTTCGCTCCTCGCCTCTGCCGCCCTGTAGCAGCCACGCCATCGCCAATCCTTTGCTCCGGCGAGACTCCGCAAGCGCCGCCGCCACTCAAGCCCATGGCCACGTTGGCCTCGCCGCGCTCGCACCCTGGCCTCGCCGCGCTAGCCGCGCTCACCCCGCTCGGCAAGCTCGCACCAAAGCCCATTGTCGCTAGATCCGCGCGGACGCTGGTCGCCACCCCCCGTCCCCGCGCCGCCCCTGGTCACGCGCCAGACCCTGGCAGCGCCCGGCCTCGCCGCGACAGGCCAATCCGCACCGCGTCGGGCCGCTCCTGCACCAGGCCGCACCCGACCCCGGCAGCGCCCAGCCTCGCCGCGCCCAGCCACACCCGGGCGCGCCTGCTCGTGGCGCTCGCCGTGCCGCCCCCGCTGTGGGGTTCGAGCTCGCTCGCCGGCCTCCCCCGCGCGCGCTGCGAGCTCCCCTACCCTGCTTGCTACGTGTTCGAGGAAATGTCAGGGCGGACATGTCGAAAATGGGTCTGGCTACCGTTGGGCGCAGTTGCAGATCCAAATGAAAAAGCGGACACAGACGTGTGGACGGGCGACCCAAACGAATAAAAAACGGACAATCGCCTTGTTGGAGTTGCTCTAACACGACAACTTCAATGGACCGACGCATTCCAATTTTTTACGCTTTCATGTTCGTTTTGACCATTTCCAACTCAAAGTTGATCTGGTTTTAGGTTCACGCGGACACGCCTCGAACGCTAGCTACGTCCAACCCTGACCCGCCCGTTAGTGGCGCACTGGCCAGTCCAACCCCTTCCAGTACGAGCTTGACTTCCCCGGCCTCTTCTCCCTCGCCGCCCACAAGGTGTTCCGGCATTTGCCCGGCCGAGACTTATCCATGCTCGCCACTGTCCAGTGAGGTACGTATTCACGCCACTCGAAAGGATCATGGTGGATAGCTTGGACGAGTTTCTTTTTTTATAATAATTGTGTCACTTCTTCTTCAGTACAACACCCTAAACACATCAATGGACGAGATATGTCCATACCCCTTCATAAATAAGGGTGGGATGGTCTTTCTAGAAAATACGTCGCGAATATCTGTCACGTTCTGAGTCGACCTTGGGCCGGCCCATTAGTGAGAATGTACAGTAGCACAGAACGGAAATCCAAAAAATAGTGTACCTACTAGGCGTTGTGAAAGTGCTAATAGCCACCAGAACTATCGCGTGTTGGTGATACTTAGTAGTGCAGTTATTTATCAACAACGGATGTACTGTATGAGTTCTTTTCAATAGAAATACAGTAGCATATCAAATTATTATTTTTAGGGTCAGTAGCATATCAAAATTGGTACTGTACAACTGTGCCGGACATTCTATCGAAAGCGCTTTTTATAGCTAAAAAACCTAATGTGTTTTTTCATCTTTTGGAATATTTTTCGAAAACATGAATATTTTTTAAGATACAAAACGTTTCTCAATATTTGGACTTCTTTTGGAAACACGTTTCTTTTTCAAATTTCCGAACCATTTTTCTGAAAAATACTTTGATTTTGTGAATATTTTTGAAATTTTAAGAACATTTTTTCAGAATTATATACATTTTCTGAAATAGCAGACATTTTTTAGAAAAGATGAATAATTCATCACATTTGTGAACATTTTCTTGGAAACATAAACAATTTAAAATATCCAAACATTTTTGTGAAAAACGCAAACACTTTTTCAAATTGGCGAGCATTCTTTGGAAACACAAACAATTTTTCATATTTACAAATATTTTTCCAAATATACTACTCCCTCCGTTTCGAAATATAGTGCGTCCTCGGTTTCCATGTTTAAACTTTGACCATAAATTTAACCAATGGGACCGACTGCGGTGGGAGCAAATTATGTAATAGAAAACGTATTTTGAATATGAATTCACTGGTATAATTTTTGCTCCCGTCGCAGTCGGTCTCGTTGGTTAAATTTATGGTCAAAGTTGAACCTGGGGAAACATGAGCGCGCTATACTTGGGAACGGAGGGAGTAACATTTTCTGAAAACAATTCTTATTTCAAGGGCCTAAGCATTTTTTCGTTGCAATTTTTTTTCTCTTTTTATTAATTCGTCTTCTACTTTTGAACTTTATTATTCTTTATGAAACTTGTTCAAAAATTCGAAAAATTGTTTGGCATAACATAAAATGTTCTTGTTTTCAAATATTGTTTAAATTCTAATAAAATCTGAAATTTCATAAAATGTTCCAGTTTTCTTGAATTTTTATTTGCAAATTTAAGAAATGTATGCATTTCAAAAAAATGATAATTGTTTTTAAAAAAGTATGTGGTTTGCCATTTTTTTTCGAAGTTTTCATCATTTTTTCGTAATTTGTTAACAATCTTGGAAAAAAGTGCTCAAGTTAGTACAATTTTCATACACACCAAAACAGTTGACAAAATTGTTTGGAAAAAATAAAATGTTTATGTTGAGTGATAATGACAGGAGTTACAAATAAACTCATCTAACTGGTATATTTTAGGCTATGGATAAATGAACCCAGCTTCTTGTAAGAGGCTGGCATGGACATATGAGGCATCCATGCCAGGTTTGAAGGACTTCCGACACCCTTTACATGTTGTGACACGTCCGACCATTTATCGGCCTATTTTCACCGAGAAAACTCGAGAAAATGCAAAACTTTTCAAAATTCTAAACAACTTGGTAAGTGTTTAGGGTTATTTGACGGATGTCGAAAAACAAAGAGCTTTCAAACAAACCCTTCTGTCCTATCCAAACACCCTCCGTTGGACATAGTCTATTTTTGGACATCCTTAAAATGAACCCCACTTATGCAAGAAGGTAGGCCTGCCCATGGTAGGCACATGTCTGGTTTGGACGATTTTCGACACCATATGCAAGTGGTGACACATCCGGTCATTTATCGGTCTTCTTAACCAAGAAAACTTCAGAAAATGCAAAATTGGGCGAAACAAAAACAAATTGGCATGGTGCCTTGAATTGGTCATACAATGCCATTAGAAATGGAGCCATTTAAGGGATGTCAAGAAATGAGGTGCGCCCAAGCATACCCTTCTGGCCTATCCAAACACTCTCCATTGAACATGGTATTTCTTCGGAGATTTCAGGACAGGTCCCAACTTTTGCAAGCAAGTCGGCATGCCTATTTTTGGCATCCATGCCTGGTTTGAAGGACATGCTCTCAGACGGAGCCTTCTGTCCCAGAACACACTTCGTTCAACATGGTCTATTCTTATACATCCTTGAAATGGTCCCAAGTCCCAACTTTTGCCACCAGGTGGGCATGCCCCTCATAGGCATCCATGCCAAGTTTGAACAATTTCCGACACCGTATGCAAATTGCGACACATCCTGCCTTTTTCTGCATTTTCTTACAAAAAATACTCTAGAAATATACAAAACACATCAAAAATCAAAACAACTTGTCATGGTGCCTTCAATTGGTCATACGAGGCCATGAAATAATTAGGGCCATTTTAAGGATGTCGAAAAACAACGTTGAAAGAACGTGGATGTCGCCTAGAGGGGGGGTGAATAGGCGCTTTAAAATAATTACGGTTTAGGCTTGAAAAAATGCGGAATAAACCTAGCGGTTAATTTGTCAAGCACAAAACCTACAACAACTAGGCTCACCTATGAGCACCAACAACTTATGCTAAGCAAGATAAGCAACTATGTGATAGCAAGATATATGACAAAGAACAATACGGCTATCGCAAAGTAATGTGCATAAGTAAAGGGGCTCGGGTAAGAGATAACCGAGGCACGCGGAGACGACGATGTATCCCGAAGTTCACACCCTTGCGGATGCTAATCTCCGTTTGGAGCGGTGTGGAGGCACAATGCTCCCCAAGAAGCCACTAGGGCCACCGTAATCTCCTCACGCCCTTGCACAATGCAAGATGCCGTGATTCCACTAAGGGACCCTTGAGGGCGGTCACCGAACCCGTACAAATGGCGACCCTTGGGGGCGGTCACCGAACCCGTACACTTTGGCAACCCTTGGGGGCGGTCACCGGTACCCGTCAAATTGCTCGGGGCGATCTCCACAACCTAATTGGAGACCCCGACGCTTGCCTAGAGCTTTACACCACAATGATTGAGCTCCGAACACCACCAACCGTCTAGGGCGCCCAAGCACCCAAGAGGAACAAGCTCAAGGGTACCAAGCACCCAAGAGTAATAAGCTTCTCAACTTGTAACTTCCACGTATCACTGTGGAGAACTCAAACCGATGCACCAAATGCAATGGCAAGGGCACACGGAGTGCCCAAGTCCTTCTCTCTCAAATCCCACCGAAGCAACTAATGCTAGGGAGGAAAATGAGAGGAAGAACAAGAAGGAGAACACCAAGAACTCCAAGAACTAGATCCAAGGGGTTCCCCTCACATAGAGGAGAAAGTGATTGGTGGAAATGTGGATCTAGATCTCCTCTCTCTTTTCCCTCAAAAACTAGTAAGAATCCATGGAGGGATTGAGAGTTAGCAAGCTCGAAGAAGGTCAACAATGGGGGAAGAACACGAGCTCAAAGGATAAGGTTCATTGGGGAAGAAGACCCCTTTATATAGTGGGGGAACCAATCCAACCGTTACCCCACTGAACAGCCACGCACAGAGCGGTACTACCGCTTGGGCAGGGCGGTACTACCGCTGAGGGCGGTACTACCGCTCTCACCTAGCGGTACTGCCGTGCTGGCGAGGAGGTCAGGGCCCTGGCCCTAGAGCGGTACTACCGTGGAAGTAGGCGCGGTACTACCGCTTGGAGCGATACTACCGCCACTACTACCGCACTTAGTACCGTAAAACCCGACACGAAAAACAATGGTCTAGAATCAAGGCGGTAGTAGCCCGGAACCACTGCGGTACTACGGCCGAAGACCACAAGCGGTACTACCGCTCTGGGAGCGGTACTACCGCTGTGGACCGCGGTACTACCGCTGGCGCCATCCTTAAGCCACAACCGCAAAAACAAAGAATACTCCAAGGAAACCAGAACTGCCATAACTTCTGCAAATGAGCTCTGAATTGAGCAAACTCAAGCTTGTTTGAAACAAGACAACGAGTAGCATCAAAGGAGTGACACCTCCAATAGAGAAGAACCCACATACCCTCCAACATCGAAAACATCATAGAAGATGCATGTGAACTCCGTTTTCGATGAACTCGAGCTTTTCATGAACATGATCAAAAGCTCCAAATCTCACAAGGAGAAGAACCAAACAAGAACCAATAAATATGATGCAAGGAAGCAATGGTTTGAGCTCTCTACGAATGATACGATCAAGCAACTCATCGAGAGCCCCCCTTGATAGTACGACAAACGATCCTATAACCCGGTCTTCCACAACTACCATGAGACGGTAAAATAGAAAACCTATCAAGGGCAAACCTTTGCCTTGCACATGGTCCACTTGAGCTAGATGATGATGATCTTGACTCCCTCAAGTTGGACCACCTTTCTTGATTGCGTTGGCTCGATGAAGACTAGTTGATTGCTCCCCCATACTCCACTGTGGGTGAGCCTCTCTTCCGCACATCTTCACAAGTCCATTGTCACCACAATGGACGGCAATCCTCAAGCATTTGATCTCTTCGTGATGCTTCACTTGAACTTGCACACCACAACCTAACCGCACAAATAACTCTCACGAAGATCATGGGTTAGTACACAAAGCATAATTGACAGTGCTTACCATACCATGGGATCGCTTGATCCCTCTAGGTACATATTCTACGCTTTGTGTGTTGATCAACTTGATTCACTCTTTGACTTAGTCTTGATCAACCTTGAATCTTTCCAACTCTCTTCATTTGGATGATGTCTTGAAGGTAAACATGAATGATCACACAATCTTCTTCTTCAAGACATGCTTGTAATAAGCTCAACCCTCACATGACCAATCTTTGGATAATTCCTTAAAAGCACCTTGGTCAACTCATAAACTCCTTTAAACCAACACATGGACTTGAAAAGCCTATGAACAAGTCCTTCAAATAACTCAAGACAACCATTAGTCCATAGAGATTGTCATCAATTACCAAAACCAAACATGGGGGCACCGCATGTTCTTTCAAACGTGCTCTCGGATAGACCGTTCTAGCCAACCTAAACACCCTTCGTTGAACATGGTGTTTTCGTGGACATCCTCGAAATTACCACAACCTTTGCCACCAGGTGGACATGTCCATGGTAGGCATCCATCACAGGTTTGAACTACTTCAGACACCATATGCAAGTCGCGACACGTCTAGCCATTTATCGACCTTTTTTGACCAAGAAAACTTTAGAAAATGCAAAACTTGTCGAAAACCCAAGCAACTTGATTGGTGCCTTGAATTGGTCATACAAGGCCATGGAAAAAATATTGGGGGCATGGATGCCTACCATGGGCACTCCACCTATTCGCAAATGTTGGGGTCATTCAAGAATTTCCAAAAAAAACTCTATTTCAACGTAGCGTGTCCGAGTAGTCATCCATGCCAAGTTTGAAGGAAAAATGTATTTAAAATCATAATTTATATAGATACTTAAAACTCTCAATTTAAGTTTCTAACATAACTAATAAATACTAAATGATAGAATTGAAAACAACAAATGCTTTTTTAAAGCATTTAAGAAATATTTAAACAAAAAAGGAATTAAAAAAGAATTTAAATTAGTTACGTAAAACTGTTATTTTTGTATTTCAATTTTTTGATCGGGTTTAAAAAATAATAAAGCTTAAAAAGGAGTAAAAATAAATTAAAAAAATGAGAGAAAAAAATAAAAATCTTAGGCCTTGCCCAACAAAAAAGAAAAATCTTAGGCCTTGACAAAAAAAATTCCTGTCGAGCGACTATTGGAATTTGTTCGGAATTTTAAAAATGTTCTCATTTCCAAACAAAATTGTTCACAAATTGAAAAAATGTGCGGGAAAATTTAGAACACTTTTTTGATATCATTTATTTAGTCTCGTTTCTGAAAATGTTTTGGAATTTAAGTTTTTGTCCGTGTTCTCAGAAAATGTTTGTTTTCACAATATTATTTTTGCTTTTCATAAAATTATTTGTATTTTGACATTCTGAACAATTTTTTAAAGACACAAACATTTTTTAAAATTACCTTACAATTTTCGAAAATGCAAATATTTATTAGTTTATGAACAAAATTTGGATATAATGAACCGTTTGAAATTTTGAATTTTTTTTGAAGGCATGACCTTTTTAAAAAAAAGAAAGAAGAAACATAGCAGGAAAAGGAAAATAAATAAATAAAAATAAATTATGGAAAAAACACCAGTTCACAAAGTGTTCCTAAAATCTTTTTTAAATTCCTAGCCTATCCGTTGCTTATTGTGTCTAGCTTTAGATCGTTCAACAAAGGCATGCTGTTGGAGTGGTTGTGGATGCTGTTAAAGTTTTAAGTGGTCATGGGTTCGATTCCCAGCTTGTGCCATCCTATTTTCCTATTTTTCATCGCATGACACCACAAATGGGCCGGCCCAATTAAGCTGCTTGGCGTATACGTTACTACATAAGTACATACAGATTGTGAAAAGTCCATATTACCCTTTATACGTATTGCGAGGGGGGTTGTACCGAAGCGGGACTCTAATTGTGTATGTTCATCATCGGACGATTCTTCCGATGATGATGATGTTGTGGTTGCTACAATTCTAGTGAATGATCACACTGCAGGGCAACGACCATTGTTCAGGGGATCGATACTGGGCCATGCATTAGTGTTGAATTGCTATAGAGAAATTGGTCATGTCCTACTCTTTAACGATTATTTCTATCGGACAAAACCACTATTCCTTGCCAAGTTTTTCCCGACGACGCTTCCGGATGGGGAGACCATTGTTCAACCGTATTTGGCAGGGAGTGATGGGTTATGATGATTATTTCACTTGGAAGTATGATGCCCTAGAAGGGTTGGCTTCACCTCTTCAGAAATGCATTGCATCTGTTCGGATGCATGTGTACAAAGTTCCTGGTGATCTAGTTGATGAGTATGTGTGCATGAGTGAGTCCATGTGTGTTGTGTCATTTTATAGGTTTTAGAAAGATGCGGTAAAAGTGTTTGACCCGGAGTACTTGAGAGAACCAAATACCGAGGATACAACCCGGTTGTTACCGATCAATGCTTTGAGAGGCTTTTGGGGATGCTTGAAAGCATAGATTGTATGCATTGAGAGTGGAAGAACTGCCCATTTGCTTGGTAGGGGCAATATAAGGGACATGTTGTTGGTTGCATGATCATACTTGAAGCTGTGGCATCACAAGATCTCTAGATTGACACTTTTTTCTCGGCATGGCAAGTTCTCACAATGACATCAATGTGCTTTAGCGCTCTCCGATGTTCCCCGGGCTTTTGGAAGGCAATGGCCTAGAAGTCAACTATGATCAATGGTCACCAATACAACAAGGGATACTACCTATCTGATCTTTTCTATCCTCCATGATTAACATTTGTGAAGACAATCTTTGATCCCCAAGGAGAGAAGAGGACTATGTTTGACCAAGAATAAGAGAGTGCTAGGAAGGAGATGGAGCATGCTTTTGGTGTACTCCAATCTTGATGAGCTATTGTTCGGCCCCCCTGTTAGAACATGGAGCACTCAGACTTATGTGGGAGGTGATGACTTCTTTTGTGATCATGCACTAACTTAATCGTAAAGGAAGAACGTGATGACATCATATAGGACCAAGGGTCGGATTACCAAGGTGAAAACATTGAGCCCCAGGGTGGAGCGGCAATGTTTGCAGAATTCATTCAATTTCATCATGAAATGCGTGACCTACAACTCACATTCAACTACAAGATGATAGGGTTGAGCATATATGGTCCCATATGGGAAACTAATAGATGTATCTGCTCTTTTTCTTCCAATGTATTTGCTACAATTTTAAATTCATTTGGTTGCAAACCATGTTATTTTTATGTATTGTGTTGTAAACTATATGAATTATTTCTTTAATCATGTGCAATGTTTCATTTATTTGTTTTATTGACATAAAATGTATAGAATGTCCAAAATGAGAAGAATTGACAAAAAAGGTCGAGGCAGACCAAATGGATCGGCATGTTGGGTGCACTGCCCAGAAATGCATGGACAATGGATGGAAGTTACCTCTACTGCCGATCCAAACGGATAAAAAGTGGACAAATTTTAATGTCCGTTTGGTCGCCCGATTAGAGTTGCCCCTAAAGTTACTGTAACTAGCATCTAAAAAGGTTACTGTAACTAGAATGCATTGTGAATATCATCATGTGCTTATATGAATTTTTCATACGTATATACAAATATGAAAAAACCTTAATTAATAGAAAAAAAAGATAAATGAAAGAGTTCTCACATCGGCCAATGTGGTTTTCTTGGTCGTCGGCGTCGAGTTTGGTGGTGGAGGTGTGACCGGTGGCGAGCTTAGAGCATCTCTAGTGGATGGTGTAAATTTGGACGTGTATATCTCCATATACACGTCCATATACACCTTGCTAAATTATACACCTCCCAATTTTTTAGTGGAACGTGTAAATTAGGACGTGTATATTCCAACGGCTATATTTTCAAACGGCTATATTTCCAACGGCTATATTTTCAACGGCCATATTTCCGATCTATATAAACCACCCCTACCACCTCTCTTCTAGCACACTTCTACCTTTCTCACGCAACACGATGAACACATCCACTTGGGACATGAGTTCCTCGTCATCTTCATCTGGCGACGATGAACTCATACTTGCAGCATTCGCCGAGCGCGAGGAGGAAGAGAGGAAGAACGCTCGACGCCATGGCGGTTCCAAGCATGGACGTCAGTCAATCGATCGAGGAAGAGATGCCGGATTTCTTCTTCTGTGGGACGACTACTTCATAGAAGTTCCTCGCTTTCCCGAACATTTGTTTCGACGAAGGTTCGTAATTAGTACACTTCTCTGCTTTGGTCCTTTTTTCATTTCCCTGTCTCATTTACTTCTTATGCGCAGATTTAGGATGCCGCGTACTTTGTTCAACCGCATAGCTGATGGTATACTTGAGCATGACTATGATGGTTATTTTATGCAAAAAAGAAGTGCTTCTGGAGCTCTTGGGTTACATCCTCTGCAAAAGATGACTGCGGCAATGCGGATGCTAACATATGGAATAGCAGCTGATGGTGTTGATGAGTACATCCGGTCCACTGAGTCTACTAATTTAGAGTCTTGCAAGAAATTTGTGATCAAAGTTTGTGAAGTTTTTGGGGAAAAGTACCTGAGATCTCCAAATGAAGAAGACATTGCTAGGTTACTTGCAATAGGGGAGGAAAGAGGATTTCCCCATATGTTAGGGAGCATAGATTGCATGCACTGGGGGTGGAAAAATTGCCCCAAAAAATGGCATGGCATGTTTAAAGGCCATGTGAGCGAGCCCACTATGATCTTGGAAGCAGTTGCTTCACAAGATCTTTGGATTTGGCATGCTTATTTTGGTTTACCAGGGTCTCTGAATGATATAAATGTTCTTCAACGTTCTCCTGTTTTTACAAAGTTAGCCGAAGGCCAAACTACTCCAGTGAATTATAGCATCAATGGCCATCAGTACACAATGGGGTATTACCTTGCAGATGGTATCTATCCACGGTGGGCAACATTTGTGAAGAGCATACCAGCTCCAACTAGCAGAAAGCATAATTTTTTTGCCAAGAAGCAAGAGGGGCCTAGGAAAGATGTGGAACGAGCCTTTGGAGTTCTACAATCCCATTTTGCCATTGTTCGTGGACCTGCTAAAGGATGGAAACATAAAGAAATCACTGATGTCATGAAAGCTTGTGTCATAATGCACAATATGATAGTTGAAGAGGAGCGACAAACTGGTCGGCAAAGCTGCACTTTTGAGGCAATGGGAGAAATAGTCACAGTCTCTCGTACTCATGCGGAAGAACTGAGCTTTTTTATTCAGATGACTCACCGGATTAGAAATTTCGATGAAACATGATCAGCTTAAACTTGATCTAATTGACCATGTGTGGCAAAAGTTTGGAAATGAGTAATTCATGTCTTTGTAATGCATCTATCAATAAAAATATTTATGCAATGAGTGATGTAATCCATGTCCTCGACTAGCAGAAAGTAGTAAATAGTTCTTACAACTACAACATATAGCTCACATTACCCTAGGCTGCGAGCAAGGATCTCCTTCTGCTTAGCTTGGTAGAACTGCTTTTGCACATCAGTCATACCACTAGTGTCAATGAGCATGACCCTCTCATCTAATTCAAACTGTCTCCGTGCATCCTCCCTCTCGTTTCGTGCATCCTCATTCTTTTTGAGTGCAATCTCCTATTTTCGCAATTCCAATTGCTGTGCGTAGCGAGCATTTCTTTCCGCCTCTTTGATCTCATCCTTCTCTAGCTTTGCTGCCCACACAGTTTCTAATGACAGCTTGCAAGCACTGTCACCAACTTTACCTCTCTTGTCCTTCTTCACACCATCAAGTCTTTTCTCATGTTCAAGAGCATCAGTGCGTATCAAGGTAGCATCAGTACGTACCGAGGATACATCAGCCGGATCATTGGTGGCTGTGCCCGGACTTGCATCAATGGTCTTCTTTTGTTTCTTAAGAGAACTATCAACTTCTCTTGTCTGCCACTTTGGATACTTTGAAAACTCTACATAGCAATGCATCAGTGTGAAAGGCTTCTTTTTTTAAGATCCATTTCCTTGAACAAAATGTGTGCATCATTTGTCTGCACATATAAATATGTTGTTAAAATAAGCACAACACAAATAGAATATTGAACATCACATATAGAATTACAAGAAAGGCGCATACCTTTTCTTCTATAGTCCTTCCACTTTCTTGCCTATTTAAAATCTGCTGAAGGCAACCACAAAATTTAGAGGTCTCTCTGTTAATCGTTGTGTAACGGCAATTGATTGCATTAGCATTACGCTCCGACCATGATGATTCCTTGTGTGTGTTGTAGTACTCTGAAATTCTATCCCAATAAGCATCTCAGTTTTGATCTGTCCCAATAATATCCAAACTTGTATTTGCCCATGCTGCTATGAGAACCTTGTCCTCATCACAAGACCAATTTTTGCCTTTGTTGGATTTTCCTTTCTCTGTTATTGCAGAACGATGCTGAGTTGATGGACTTGCCTGCTCTCCAATTGGACTATCTGGTTGTGTTTGTGTGTAACCAAAACCAATGGTGTCCAAGAAGCTTTGGTCACCATCCATCTGCAAGCAACCAATGCACAGCTATTTTAGACCACAATCTGACATCAAATTGACATGGCGAAGCAACAAATTGCTAGACAAATACCAAATATCAACACCAGATCCTGTTAATGTCATTTAGATAACAACACTTTTGTCGTTCAGAAACCAGCTTCAGGGAACATCTGCTGCCTCTCCCCTGCCCGTCGTTCAGAAGCATCTGCTGCCTCTCCCCAGCCCGTCGACCTCCTACCTCTCCCCAGGCCGCAGCTAGCGCCGCCCGCACCCTGCACGCCGCCGCCCGCATCCCGCACGTCGTCCGCACCCCGCACTCTGCCGTCTGCGCCCCACACTCTGTCGCCCGCACAGCCTCCCGCACTCCGCCGCTCGCACAACCTCCCCACACGGCCGACCTCCCGTCGCCGCCAGATCTAGCTGCAGGGCGTGCGGCCCCCCGTCCCCGCCCTCCCACTCGTGAGCTCGGCCGGAGAGGAAAAAATTGTTACCTTGGGCGGCGGCCGGAGAAGTAACGCGACGGCGACATGGGGGCGAGCTCCTCCGATCCTTCCTCCGGACGGGTGCGGGACGAAGCAGCTGTCTCCTTTTCGCGAGCTCACGAGTGTGGCTTGCTTGTGTTTATTTCCACGCCTCGTACCGTCGTGGCCTGGGTGTGGATGTTTACACGCCCTTTTACACAAGTCGCTGGGAGCAGTTTTTCAGCTCGCATCGTGTATATTTGCTATACACGTCCATATAGATGATCCACTAGAGATGCTCTTAGGGGCAGGCGGTCATGCTCCAGTGGAGGGAGGGGAGTCGTGTCAGGGAGCGCGGGAGGGGGGAGGCGCACAACGCGCATTATATAATTGCTGACCGAGTAGGCGGTGAGTGCGGGATATTATCCAATGTACGTGAGTGTGTTTAGTCGATCGCTCGGCTTACAATAGTCGAAACTTTTTTGATTTAAAGTAAAAAAGAAAAGGATATGTGCCATGCAGTCCGCCAAAACACTCGGCTTTTGCATATATATGCCAAGAGTATTTAGGTCATGCGACAGTGCATGGGCGAGTAACCCGAGGGACAGTTCGCCGTCATGTGCCTTGTCAGGAGCACTGCCTTGTCAGGAGCACTCTACTTACTCCCGCAGGAGTTGTTGGGATTCCACCCTAAAGAAGGGTGAAGCAGCAAGCAACAAATATTTCTCTCAATTAGAGAACTAATTGATACGTCTTCAACGCATCTATAATTTATTGAAGCATTCATGTTATATTTACATCAATTATATATGGTTTTGGTCTATTTTTACATTATTTTTCTAGACTGGTTTATTAATCTAATGCCTTGTGGCAGTTCCTGTTTTCTGCATGTGTTTTTTTTGTTTCATAGAAGATCAATATCTAGGAAAGTCAAAACACCTCAGAGATTAATGTGATTTTTTTGAAATATATGTGATTTTTGGGCAAAGGAATCAACGCAAAAACGATGCCCGAGGGCCCACACAGGCAAGGAGCACGGCCACCCCTAGGACGCGCCATGGGCCCATGTGGGCAGCCGTTAAGTTGGTTGGAGCTCTTGTTTCTCCCCAATAAAGCTACTTTCCTAGAAAAACATCTTCAAAATTTCAGCCCGGTCAGAGTTACCGATCTCCGGCTATAGAAAAAATGGTGTTTGGCCAGAAAACATGATCGAAAAATAGATAGATAGAGAGAAGAGACTCAATCGAAGGGGCTCCCGCCCCTTCGGAAACCATGGTGGCCAAGGAGCTGAGGGGAGAACCTCTCCCCATAACCTCTACCCATCTAGGTAGGCAATGGATGATGAAGCCGGAGGGGGAGCCTTTCTCCCTCTCCCGTGGTCGGAAGTTCCGATCATATTTGATCAACAAGACCATCCAACCAGCAGCCACCATGGTGGCATGATGGCTTTGGTCCTCAATCCTATAGTTGATAGCTTTCACCTGACTGAAGTCCTAATGGACGGCAGCAACAACCTCAACCTTGTATATGCAGGTACTGTTAATAAAATGCATATTGACCCAACACTTTCGAGGGTATCATACAAGGCATTGACGCACAGTGTCCGGGAAGGGTGAGCCTAGATGTAGTCTTTGGCACACCAGACAACTATTGTAACAAAGAGTTAACCGTCAATATCGTCCCCTTTAGGAGCCGCTATCACACACTCTTAGTGAAAACCGCCTTCGCTCATTTCACGTCGTCCCACACTATGCTTATTTTAAGCTAAAGATGCTCGGACCATAAGGCATCATAACAGTGAATGGCAACATGGAGCGCTTGCTACGAAAGGATGAGCACGCCTTGGCCTTTACGGCCGAGGTGCAAGCAACTAGCCAAGGAGGCATCCAGTGCATGGGCTGGACCAAGCAGCTCTGATCTAACGAAACACTAGAAACCCACATTCGGTGCATTCAACAATGACTCCAGCGTACGTGATGACCCAGAAGTGTAGGGGATTGCAACAGTCTTCGAGGCTAGTATTTCACAGAAAAATATTGATTTCACACAAGGGGAGTCAAAGAATATTTATAAGCCTTAGTAGTTGAGTTGTCAATTCAACCACACCTAAGAATCACTTCCTTGCAGCAATTTATTAGCAGCATAGTAATATGATAGTAGTGGGAGCAATAGCAACGGTAATAGTAGCAGTAATAGTATTAGCAACAGATTTGTAGCAAACAGTGCGGCAATAGTAACTTGAGCAAAGGCAATAATATTAAAGCATAGGCATGGAGTAGTTGTGGATATTTAGATGAGATTCAATATGTAACAGTCACAACCTAAAGTGACACACAATAGCTCTAGTTCATCAATCATATGTAGGCATGTGTTCCACATATAGTCACACTTGCTTGCGACAAGAAATTGCATGGGACCTTTTGTCCTACCCTCCCATGGCAAGGGGGTCCAAATGGAAACTAAGGGTAATTAAGGCGCTCTGTTTAATAGAGAACCGGAACAAAGCATTAACACATAGTGAATACATGACCTCCTCAAGTTAAAGTCATCCCCTTCGATATGCCAATTCATGGTAATCTTGGGGATCTAGGGTTCAGAACAATAATAGGTGCATACAACTTGTAGGTAATATCAATATCTCAAATATATTTATGAAAATCATAAGTGTTCAGATCTGAAATCATGACACTCGGGCCCTGGTGACAAGCATTAAGCATAACAAAGTCATAGCAACACCAACATCAGAACATAATGGATATTAGGGGTCAAGCCCTAGCAAATTAACTCGATTTCATAAGAAATATCATCCATCTCCATCTCCATCTACCTCCTATATGCCTACAAAGGAATTACTCATTAATGATGGTGAGCATCAGGAAATTGTTGATGAAGAAAGGTTTATGATGATGACGGCTGCGAATCCCTCTCTCCGGAGCCCCAAACAGACTCCAGATTAGGGCTCCCGACAAAGAACATGAGGTGGCCGGCTTTGTATCGTAAAACTTCATGAAACTTTCTCTCTGGTTTCTTCTCGGGAAGACGAAATATATATGCTTGGAATTTGGTCAACCGGAGGCCTATGGGGCCCACAAGCCTCCATGGCACGCCTCTGGCTTGTGCCCCCATGGTGACCCTTTCTCCGGTAGTTTTTTTCTCTAGTATTTTTATTTATTCATAAAAATTCATCATGAAGTTTCGTCCAACTAGAAGAACTTTTATTTCTGCATAAAAAAATAATACCAAGGTAGTTCTACAAATTTACTTGTTGGGCCATGGTCAATACTTTTATTTTTTTATCATTTTAGATCATGTCAACTTTCTTTTAGTAGTTTTACTGAAGGTAACAACATGGCACTTATCTTTTATCTGTAGCATGAGAATTTTTAATTTTTGGATCTAGCTATTTTATTCATTAAATAATTGTAGTAGTTTATTTTGTAGGTCCATGGCAAATGTCATTATGTACACCATGGCAATTTTTATCATCTATCCGATGACATGCTTTTTGTATGTAACATTGGTTATTTTGTTTAGACGAATGTCAATTGTATGGTATTTTTGGTTTCCATAAGTCATGCCAAATGGATTTTTTTTTGAATTTTTGCTAGGTTCTTGTGTTCACTTTTTTAGTGCACACCATGGAAAATTTCTAGTTGTATTCTATCATGACATTTTTCTTTCCTTGTAGGTATATTTTGTAGTATTTTATTTTTCTGTAGTTTTAACAATATAACATTGCAATTATCAGCTAATCCATGGCAATTTGTATATATTTTCCTCTGATACTTTTAATACACGTGAATTTCTTGATATTTTTTGAATTTTTTATTGTAGTACACATGGTAGTTTTATACTCAGTTTTTTAGGTGGGGTTATGTATTTTTAGTGTTTTATACTCAGTTCTTTAATTCATGGCAATTGTTAATTTTTGTTAGACTCGGGGCTTTTTCAATAGCCCAGAGAGAATTTTCTCGAGCAATTTTTTACAACAATAAGACTTTATTCCTCAAACGATTGACATATCATTTACAAGTAAATGAGTAATAAAATCAGAGATCGACGTGTCCCAAAAGCCACATGATTTAGTACTATAGGAATTTTTTGGTAAGCCATCAGCTACTGCATTTGCTCCGGGATAACAATGAGTGTATGTGACTTTTGCGAAATTCGCCACAAGCTGGTTACAGTCCATAATGGTTGCTATCTCCAGGCCTTGATATTCATCAAGATGTTGTAAAAAATCAATGGCGGAGCTGTTGTTCGATTTACCTGTGCATTACCCTATCCATCAGCTCTCACGAGCCTAAGGCCGTATTGATGCTCAAACTCTCGATAATATGCTGAACGAATTGAAAAGGTCCCTGATCGAGTATAGTTCCAAGCAACAAAATCCTCAATACTATGGACATTAAGTGGTATTTGTAATATCCTTTGAACATTGTCGGTGGGAAACGACACCTATGGGATCACAAGAATTCCTACTACGGTTGCGAAGCGCGGGGTTGTGAGAAGAGCAGGGTTAGTAATCAGCACAAAGATCGTTTATCCAGATTCGGGCCGCGAGGATGCGTAAAACCCTAGTCCTGCTTGGCGGATGTATTGAGTGTTCTCGAGCTCCCGAACTAGCTATGGGTGCTGCGTGGTTTGAAAGACCCGGATCCTTTTCCAGTGCGCCATGTGCCTCCTTTTATAGGCGAAAGGGGCTGCCACAGTGGCACACAGAAGGTGGAAAGGCCTACAGTGCTGCGAGCTTATCGCTCGTATTACAGGATAAGGCGCATTTAATGCGCGGCTTAGGTGTCCCTTCACTTTATCGGGGACGGGGGCAAGGCCCGTCCCGTCCGTCGCCGCTCCTCCTCGTCCCGACACGCGCCCTGGTCAGCGATGCATGCGACGCCATGTAGGCAGGCAAGCAGCTGAGGTGGCGCGGTGGTGGAGCCGTCATGAAGATCTACATGCCACCACGTAGGTGTTTGCTGAGTTGGCCTGGAAGCTGCATGTTGCCACGCAAGTGCCTGCCCAGCTGGTCAATTTCACCGCATTCGGTCTTTTTCTGTACAACATGTTGTCAACGAATTGGTACAGAGCAGACCGACAGGCTACTCTTTCTGCCTCTTCCTGCTCCTCAGGAAGCTCTCCTTTTTGGAGGAATCAGACGGTGTGCTGCGCCCATGCCAGAGCCTGCGGCTGGATGACAAGGACCAAGGGCATCTCTTCTGCCACGGGAGCGGATGTCTATACGGCCATGGCCTGAGGCCCCGCCGGAGTCGGCTGTCCCGCGGCAAGGCTGGCATCCACTGCGGCATCTTCGCCAGCGGCCCCGAGGGGCTCGGTGGGGAAGTACTTGCCGGGGCCTAGCTTCCTCCGCTTGTTCTGCCCGGCTGATGGTTCGACGGATGGTTGACTTAGCTGAAGTACAAAAGTACCTGGTTCCACAGGTAGCTTGAGGGCGGCGCGCTTTGACAAGTAGTCGGCAATGTCGTTCTCCGTCCGAGGGATGTGCTCCGCTTGTATACCGTCAAAGCGCTCCTCTAGTTTCCTCACTTCATCCACGTAAGCTTCCATCAATGGGCTTTGGTAATATTTGTTGATCTGCCTGACGACGAGTTGCGAGTCGCCCCTGACAATGAGCTTTTTGACTCCGAGGTCCGCCATGATCCTGAGACTGGCAAGCAAACCCTCGTACTCGACGGTGTTGTTGGTTGACATCTCCCGGGGAAAGTGCATTTGGATGACATACTTGAGGTGCTCTCCGGTGGGTGCAACAAGCAGCACACCAGCACCGGCGCCTTGTAGCGAAAAGGCCCCATGAAAGTACATGATCCAGTTGCGGCTCATTTCCTTGCCGGGGAGAGTGGTCTCCTGTACCTCTTCGTCAGGCGTCGAGGTCCATTCTGCAATAAACTCCGCCAAGACTCTGCTCTGAATCGTCGAGGTACTTTCGAACTTTAAACCAAAACTCGATAGCTCCAAGGCCCATTCCACGATCCTCCCTGTTGCATCTGGGTTATGCAGTATCCGTTGCAACGGGAGGCGGGTGATTACGGTGATCTCGTGCGCTTGGAAGTAATGACGCAGCTTCCTCGAGGCCATAAGGAGGCCGAAGAGCAATTTTTGCACACCTGAGTACCTCGACCTAGCCCCCTGCAAGAGGGAGCTGACGAAGTAAACCGGGTGCTGCACCATCTTCTTATTCTGCGCCACTTCACCCGGTCGTGCGGGCCCTGTCGCACTGGCGTCAGCCTCTGCCAAGGACTCAGTCTTGCCGGGACCAAGCCCTGCCGGGGAGGGTTCTGGCCCGGCATCCATTGACTCTGCCGCTGTCACTGCCTCTTCATCGATCTCTCTCTGCGCTACTAGTGCAGTGCTAATCACTTGATTCGTTGCCGCTAGATATAGCAGCAACGGTTCTTGTGGTTTGGGCGCAACCAGCACCGGCGTAGAGGAGAGGTACTTCTTCAAGTCTTGCAGCGCCGCCTCGGCCTCTGGGGTCCACTCCACTGGGCCCGTCTTCTTCAAGATCTTGAAAAAGGGAAGGGCACGCTCTGCGGACCTGGAGATGAATCTGCTCATGGCGGCAACGCAGCCAGTGAGCCGACGCACGTTCTTGAGCCGTTTGGGTGCCTCAATATGCTTGATGGCCTTGATCTTATCTGGGTTTGCCTCAATCCTGCGCTACGACACAAAGAACCCGAGAAGCTTGCCGGACGGGACACCGAAGACACACTTGTCAGGGTTCAATTTGAGGTTGATATTGCGCAGGTTTGCAAATGTTTCCTCCAGATCTTGCACAAGTGTTGCTTTGTCCTTGGTTTTGACCACTATGTCATCCATATAATCTTCCATATTTCTATGTAGTTGGGGCTCAAAACCAATTTGGACTGCTCTTCAAAGGTTGAGCCAGCACTCTTCAACCCGAAAGGCATCTGTAAAAAGCAATACGTACCACATGGGGTGATGAATGCTGTCTTCTCCTCGTCCTCTTTTGTCATGAAGATCTGGTGGTACCCTGAGTAGGCGTCGAGGAATGATAATAGGTCACACCTAGCCGTGGAGTCAACAATCTGGTCAATGCGCAGTAACAGGAAGGGATCCTTTGGACAAGCCTTATTGATGTCTGTGTAATCAATACACACTCTCCACTTCCCGTTTGCCTTGCGCACCACTACCGGATTGGCCAGCCACGTCGGATGGAGTACTCCTCTTACCAAGGCTGCTGCCTCTAGTTTTCTGATCTCCTCCGTGATGAACTCCTGCCTCTCCAGAGCTTGCTTCCTGACCTTCTGCTTGACGGGCCGCGCATGAGGACAGACAACAAGATGGTCCTCAATCACTTCCCTGGGAACGCTAGGGATGTCGAAGGCTTGCCATGCAAACACATCAACATTTGCCCGCAGGAAAGTGACGAGCTCGCTTTTCTATTTGCTGTCGAGGGTGGATCTTATGGTAAAAGCCCCCCCGTGCCGTCCTCCTTGACGGGCACCTTCTTGGTCTCTGGTGGTGCAGCTCTGTACTTCTTGCTCTTGCCGGTGGAGCTTTCTGGCACGTCCTCAATGGGAGCGCAACACCCCGAAGAGGTGCGCTTGCCGGAGTGGGTGCGAGGGGTCTCGCCAGTCTTCTTCCCTCCCAGGGCTCCGTCGGCAGGAGTAGGTGCCTTGGCGGCAGCTGCTGCAACTGCTTCCCGGTAGAGTTGGTCGGCGCAAATCAATGCATCTTTCTTGTCGGAGGGGACGGTGATGATGTTCATTGGCCCGGGCATCTTCAGCATGTTGTAGGCGTAATGTGAAGCCTCCATGAACTTGGCTAGTGTCGGGCGGCCAAGGATCCCATTGTAGGGCAAGGGGATCTCGGCTACATAAAAAACAATCCTCTCCGTCCTATGGTTTAGCTCGCCTCCGAACGTCACGGGCAGCGTGACCTTTCCCTTCGGCTGGCTCCTCCCCGGGTTGACCCCTTGGAATGTGCCTGTCTCCTCGAGGTCTCCATCAGGGATCTACAGCCTCTTGATCACAACAGGCGAGATCAAGTTCAGACCGGCCCCGCCGTCAACCAGCATCTTCGTCACCTTGAGGTTGCGGATTGTTGGTGAGACCAACAATGGCAAGCACCTGACCGCGGCAGTGCGGTCGGGGTGGTCCTCGGTGTCGAAGATGATAGGCGTGGCGAACCACCTCAGCGGCTTCCATGCGTCGAGTGACGGCTCCACCGCTGTGATCTCACGCGCCCACTGCTTGAGCTGGCGGTGGGATGTATGCAGCGAGGCACCACCATCAACGCACATGGCTTTCGTGGCTTTCTGGAACTCGTGGTTGCGGGACTCATCGTCCTTGTCATGATCATCGTCTTCCTGCTTATTGTCGCGGCCTCGGGCGGGCCTCTCCTGTTGACTATCTTTGTCGCGGCGGCCTCGTTGGCCGCCACGCTTCTTGCCGGATCCCTCAGCACCCTCTTGGCCCTTCTCCTTGTCCTGCTGCTCATACTCGGCTTTCTGCTTCTCAGCGAGCAGCTCCACCTGCCGGCAGTTCTGGAGATCGTGGCCTTTGGTGTGGTGGATCTTGCAATACTGCTTGTCGGAGCCCCTTGGCTTATCGGCAGCCGCCAAGGCCCGGCAAGCGGCACACCCGGCAACCTCCTCACTAGGGTCACTCGCCTTGGGTTTCTTGGTGGCGCCAGTATCGTCGGACCCCTCGAGGCAAGCACGGTCTTGCCCTTGCACGTCCTGTTATGACGCTGGCCCTTCTTCGCCTGCGTGGCGGTATCATCCATGGAGTCGGTTTCCGCGCCGGCGTCTTTGCCGGGATACTTCCTTCCCTCTTCAGTGTGAGCGCATCGATCGGCCAGAACATAAAGTTAGGCCACATCCCTGACCTTGTTCATCGCTAGCTCTTCACGCATCTTACGATTGCGCACATTCTGGTGGAACACACTGATCACGGCGGCAGGATGAACGTCGGGGATGCTGTACTGCACTCGGCTGAACCTTTGGATGTACTTGCGCAAGTTTTCTCCTTCCTTCTGGTGGATGATATGTAAATCACTTGCCTGGCCATGAGCTTGGTGGCCTCCGATAAAGGCGCCAACAAACTCATGACACAGATCCGCCCAAGAGGAAATGGAGTCTACCGGCAAGTGCATCAACCATGACATAACATTGGGCTTGAGTCCCAATGGGAAATAGTTGGCGAGCACCTTATCGTCGTGAGCTCTGACAGCTTGCATCATGATGGTGTAGATGCTGAGGAACTCCGACGGGTGAGTCTTGCCATTGTACTTCTCGCCAACGTCGGGCTTGAACGTGCGGTGGGAGGGCCACTGGAACTGCCGCAGCTCACGGGTGAAGGCCGGACAACCCACCTCGTAGGGTAGGCCACCGTAGCCCCCCGGCGCCGGGTGGTCCGTAGTGGGCCCTGCCTGCCTGTCCGACTGGTGGTGCGCGTCACGCCGGCGCTTGATGGTGGTTCGAGCGTCTTCATGAACTTGCTCCCGGAGAACTTGGCGTTGGTCACAGTGGGTTCGTGGGTCGGACGATGCTATGGAGATGTCATCACGAGCCGTCGCGAAGGACCGACACCCGCGGTGGCCGGGATGGAGGAGGGGAATGCATCGTGGCCGCATCGCCTCTGGCCCGGCCTCCACTTGCATGCGGTGGCTCGACGGAGCGACCGCCTATGGGTCCCGCCAGCCGCAACTCATCGTTGTTGGCAATGCCGACGAGGCTCCGGACGGTGGCCCTCCATTTGTCAAGCTTCTCCGCGGTGGGAGGAAAATCAAGGAGGAGCTGTGTGCGTGCTAGGGCTTCTGTTGGCGTGGGCGGCGGCAAAAGCTGTGTGGACCACGATGCGCCTCGACTTCTAACCGCGTTAGAAGGAGCCCCGTCACGGCCCCGCAGCCATTCGCCACCTCCATCGGTACCTCGGCGCGCATGCTGGCCCTCCTCATCACGTGATGGGCGCATGGGACTCTTCCCAGGGCAGCACCCAGGGTCACCAGCAGGGCGGCGCTGCTCATCGCGCCCGACCTGAGAAGAGCAAGCCGTGGGCGCCGGTGTTGGCGTCTTGGAGGTTGCCGCGCCATCGTCTGGCGGCATGACGGCGCCCCTGGAGGGCCCTGTGCCGCCCACGGGGGCCCCGACTCCGTCTCTAGAGCCCGCGATGCGTGGCTCGTCGCCTGGCGTACGAACGGCGTTGCTCACAAGGCCTGGACTGCCAGGATGATGTGGATGTTCACGGGCCGCGCCACAGGTTCTTTCCGCGACTGGCCTGCTACTGGTCCGCACCGGTACTGGCAATTCGGTCCCGGGCGAACCGACTGCCGCGGTCGTCTTCTTCTTAGGAGCCATGGCGATGAAGAACATCTAGGCCAACTACTAGATCAGATTCTCACAATTGAGCCCCCTACCTAGCGCGCGCAAAGATGTCGATGGGAAACGACACCTATGGCATCACAAGAATCCCTACTACGGTTGCGGAGCGCGGGGTTGTGAGAAGAGCAGGATTAGTAATCAGCACAAAGATCGTTTACCCAGGTTCGGGCCGCGAGGATGCGTAAAACCCTATCCTACTTGGTGGATGTATTGAGTGTTCTCGAGCTCTCGAACTAGCTACGGGTGTTGCGTGGTTCGAAAGAGCCGAATCCTTTTCCAGTGCGCCATGGGCCTCCTTTTATAGGCGAAAGGGGCTGCCACAGTGGCACACAAGAAGTGGAAAGGCCTACAGTGCTGCGAGCTTATCGCTCGTATTACAGGACAAGGCATATTTAATGCGCGGCTTAGGTGTCCCTTCACTTTATCGGGGACGGGAGCGAGGCCCGTCCCGTCCGTCGCCGCTCCTCCTCGCCCCGACATGCACCCTGGCCAGCGATGCATGTGGCGCCATGTAGGCAGGCAAGCAACTGAGGTGGCGCGGTGGTGGAGCCTTCAGGAAGATCTGCATGCCGCCACGCAGGTGTGTGCTGAGTTGGCCCGGAAGCTGCATGTTGCCACACAGGTGCCTACCCAGCTAGTTGGGCTGGCAGCTGCATGTGAACGGTGCTGGAGACTTGGTTGGTGCGGGCCTGGCAGTGGCCCCACTGATGCTCTTGGCAAGGGTCTTGCCGGGTGGCCCGGCAAGGGTCTTGTTGTGGCGTGCTGCCGCCCCTGGCAAGGATCCTGCGGGGGGTCTTGTGGATCTTTCTTGGTAAGAATCTTGACGAGGATTGGTGCCCTCCAACCCTTATCTGATCTTGAGCATTCTTTGTATTCAAAAAGATCTACATGCCACCACGGAGGTGCCTCCTGAGCCCTGGCCCAACGCGGTTGTCGGTGTTGGAGACCATGGGCTCAAGGGTGGCTCGCTCCACTGGTGTGGGCGAGCTGCCCTGGCAAGGGTCTTGCCGGGGCTGCTGAGGCTGCCCCGGCAAGGGTCCTTGCCGGGGAAACCTGCTCCGCCCATCTGATCTATGTGGCCTTGGTCCTTGACGTTGCTTTTTTTGTCCCTGTCTTCGGCTTCTCTCCGGCTTCCCTCCTTTGCCCTGCTATGCGTGGCCGTGGTGCATGGCTCTGACTGCCCGTGCACAAGTAAAGGGGTCAAAAGGAGAGCCCCTACTTTTGTACACCGACAAACATCAACTAGAGAAAAAACATACCTTACAAGAACTTCATCCCACTGTACTGTGTGCGGCTCTATCAAATGTTCTACCTTTGTCCACAAATTCAAACCTCTTGGTGTAATGACTTTCCGTGATACACCGGTTGGAATCTAAGGGTCTTGCCAAATATTAATTTGTGCACCAGTCCCAACTTGCCAAATGCATCCCCTCTTAAAAGTCTGAATCCCTGCTACTATGCTTGGCCTAGTGAAAAGATCCCTTCTTCGGTCTATCTTTTAATATATTGCCATCTAGATAATATTTTGCGCTCAACACACATGCACACAAAAAATCTGGATTCTAGATTAGTTGCCAACACTGCTTTGCTAACATAGCAAGATTGAAACTGTGAAGGTCCCTAAACCCCAACCCCCTTTCTTATTTGGAATACACAACTTCTATCGAGCAAACCAAATCATCTTATTTTTTTCCTCATTATCTCCCCACCAAAATCCAACAATTCCATCGCTAATTGACTTGCAAATTCCCTTTGGCAGGTTGTACACCGACATGGCATAAGACGGAATTGCTTGAGAAACCGATTTAATCAAAATATCCTTATCTTGCACATATATATAGGGTTTTTTTCGTTCCACCCCTTCAATCTTTGGCATACTCTATCAATAAGATGTTGGAAACAATCACTCCCGTCGATCCCCACCATGGTAGGGAGTCCCAAATAAGTGTCAGAGACAGCTTCGGTGAGAATATTCAATTCTCTCCACACATTTTCCCTTACACTAACATTAGTATTAGGACTGAAAAAGACTAGATTTAGCATTACTCACAAGCCGCCCCGAGCTACTGCAATATGCGTCCAACACCCTTTTTAGAGTGCTCGCATTATGAGCATTTGCCTTCATCAGGATCAAAGAATCACGTGCACATAAAAGATGAGAAATAGATGGTGCGTTCCTACATACCGGGATGCCTTCTAGCCCACCCACTTCCTCTTCGTGAGCCAAGGTACTAGAAGAACTCTCAGAACATAATAGAAAAAGATATGGGGATAGCGGATCTCCTTGTCTAAGACCCCTGGTGGGTATGAATTCCTTTGTTTCAGTATCATTAAATCAAACTCTATAACTGACTGATGATACACACTCCATGATGTATCCACCACTAGTAGGGAAAACCTTATACAGAAGCGTACCAGTAGCGCAGGTCACAAAGAAGCAGTACTACTACTTACCACTAGCGCTCGACAAATAAACGCGCTGCAACTAAACTTATAGCAGTAGCGCGTCAGACGAAAGAAGCACTACTACTACAATTCCGACACTGTTCTCGGCAGGATAGAAATAGTAGTAGCGAGCTTACACTAAACGCGCTACTGCCAAGATGATTGTAGCAGCGTGTTTTACGCGGAAAGTGCTACTGCTAATGAAAATAAAATGGAATAAAAAACATATAGAAAAGTAAATGAAAATGAAAGAAATAGAAAAGGGGAAAGGAAAAAAAGAAAATATGAAGGAAAATAAAATAAAAAATAAATAAACAAGAAAGGCGTAGCAGCAGCGTGCTTTCAGGATAAGCGCTATAGCTAACGTAGCAGTAGCACGTTCTCTTAGCCAGCGCTATAGCTAAGTTAGTTATAGCTAATGTAGCAGCAACTCTTTTCCCTTCCCGGGCTACTGCTATTTTTGTCTTAACCGCGCGATTTTTCCTTACATTACCGTCGGCCGCCGCGCGCTATCCCGTCGCTCTCCACACTCTCTCTGCTGCCCTCGGTGGCCGCCGTTGTCGTTGCTCTACATCGCCGCCCTCGGCCGCGTGCCCGAGCCTCGACCCCGACGTCGATGCCACGTGCCCCTCCCTCGGCCGCTCCATAACTCCGCCGGTGCCCGAGGTGAGCACGCCTACACCTCCTCCTCCTCCTCCTCCTCCTCCCCTACCTCTACCTAGATAGGGTTCATCAAATTTTAGGGTTCATCTAATTAGTTAGGGTTCATGAAATTAGCTACTACTTGTAAATGCTTAAGTAGTTATATAGTTGTTGTGCACCCAATGTAGTTAAGTAAATATAATTGTAAACTAGATGTTAATTAGGGCAGTAGTTATAGATGCTTAAGTAGTTTATTTTTAATATAGTTTTTTACTATATTTATTAAGTGTTTAATAGAACTAGTAAGAAAATTAAGAGAACTAGTTTATTTTTAGTAAGAACTAGTTGAATTAATAGAACTAGTTTGTTTTTAGTAAGAAAATTAATATAACTAGTTTATTTTTAGTAAGAACTAGTTGAATTAATAGAACTAATTTATTTTTAGTAAGAAAATTAATAGAACTAGTTGAACTAGTTTATTTTTAGTAAGAACTAGTTTATTTTTATTTATAGTAAGTGTTTAGTTGAACTAGTTGAATTAATAGAACTTGTTTATTTTTAGTAAGATGATTTAGGTATATAAGACTTGATGATCTAATTAAAATTTTACTATAGAACTAGTTTATTTTTAGTAAGAAAATTAATAGAACTAGTTTACATTTTTAGTTAAAGCAATTATTCCCGCATCAACGTCGACGATGCCTATCCTGCATCCTCGTCATCGACTAGGCGGAGGAGGCCTGCTTGATCAGAGGGGCCATGTCCGGGATTGGGCTCTGTCGGGCTGGTACTGGGATGTGCTACCTTCCAGGGGGCGCAACTTGGTGAGGAGCCAACCCGTCGTTGACCCAAACCTTCTTTGGTGGCGGTCGCATGGGCAAGTGACGGTGCGGAGGCTTGAGCACCCTGCGGAGGTGGTACGTCACCGTGTCAGCGAGGAGGACGAGCACGTCCGTCGCTACATGGTTGCGTTGGAGGGCAGGTTCTCCAATACCTAGCAGGTTCTTCAGGGATCTCACTGGAGTTACGATCCTGTGATGGTTCATTCTCTTTGGGTGTCCACCACCTGTGCCGATACCCATCGTTCACTAGCGTTTTACCTGTATTAGTGAGGATATATTATGATACTATTTGAGATGTATTAGTCATAATATTCGACGATGTACGGACACAAGAGATGATTTAGTTTTTCTTATTGAATGCATGCTAATTTGAATACTAATTTATTTTATGATTTAGTTTTGCTTATTGAATGCTCAAATTGGAGAACTACTCCTATTTTGAATGATCAAATTGGAGAGCACTATGCAAGGCGTATGCATTTGATTAGTTGATAGCTTGTAGGGTTTCACTAAGTCCTAAGATGAGGATAATAATGTTTTTATTTTTATATTTTTTTGCAGCCAAATCTCCATGTCGTCGCCGCCGTCGTCCCCGTCACCGACCCCCTCCGACCTCGAGGCGAGACCAGCCAAATCTACAAGTCAATATGAGTCCTATAAAATATTTTGAAATGTTTTTGTTCATATTTTCAACCATTGAAATGCAATGACCATCAAGTTTGAATGCAAATAGGATATGTGCTTGCCCAAGTGGCCATGTTTGTAGGTAACACCTCCGAGTAGCCTATGTTTTGCCAGAGTGTTGATTAATTTCCGTTCCGGCAAACTTCAGGCGTTCGATATGTCCTTTTTTAGCAAAGGTCATGCCGGATTTTTCCGTGAATTTTGGCATGACTTGTGCTAGAATATGTAGGAAATATCGAGTGGCCTGGGTTTTCTAGAAAGATAATTAAACGACATTTCGGGTTGACTTTAAGTCTGTCAAGGCTCCATACATGACAATCAAAAAATGAGTGAGGGAGAAAGTCTGCACCATATATGAGAGTGGAACAATCCCGACTGTTGTCGTGGGGGTCGTTTCTCCTTCTTCTCCTTGTGCTAGACCTTTGTTATGCACTAGGGGAAGGAGGAGTTATACGTCTCCAACGTATCTACTTTTCTAAACACTTTTGCCCTTGTTTTGGACTCTAACTTGCATGATTTGAATGGAACTAACCCGGACTGACGCTGTTTTTAGCAGAACTACCATGGTGTTATTTTTGTGTAGAAATAAAAGATCTCAGAATGAACTGAAAATCCATAGAGGCACCTTTTGGAATTAATAAAAAATATTGGCGAAAGAATCAGCATCAGGGGGCCCACACCCTGTCCATGAGGGTGCTGGGCGCCCCCCACCCTTGGGGCGCGCCCCCTGGGACTCCATCGACCTCAAACCCAACTCCATATATTCACTTTCGGGGAGAAAAAAATTGAGAGAGAAGGATTCATCGCGTTTTACGATATGGAGCCGTCGCCAAGCCTTAATCTTCCTCGGGGGGAGGGGGGGAGGGGCTGATCTGGAGTCCGTTCGGGGCTTCAGAGAGGGGAATCCGTCGCCATCATCATCATCAACCATCATCCATCACCAATTTCGTGATGCTCACCGTCGTGCGTGAGTAATCCCATTGTAGGCTTGCTGGATGGTGATGGGTTGGATGAGATTTACCATGTAATCGAGTTAGTTTTGTTAGGGTTTGATCCCTAGTATCCATTATGTTCTAAGATTGATGTTGCTATGACTTTGTTATGCTTAATGCTTGTCACTAGGGCCCGAGTGCCATGATTTCAGATCTGAACCTATTATGTTTTCATGAATATATGTGAGTTCTTGATCCCATCTTGCAAGTCAATAGTCACCTACTATGTGTTATGATCCGGCAACCCCGAAGTGACAATAATCGGGACCACTCCCGGTGATGATCGTAGTTTGAGGATTTCATGTATTCACTAAGTGTTAATGCTTTGGTCGGGTACTCTATTAAAAGGAGGCCTTAATATCCCTTAGTTTCCAATAGGACCCCCCTGCCACGGGAGGGTAGGACAAAAGATGTCATGCAAGTTCTTTTCCATAAGCACGTATGACTATATTCGGAATATATTCCTACATTACATCGAGGAACGGGAGCTAGTTCTATGTCACCCTATGTTATAACTGTTGCATGAGGAATCACATCTGGAATAATTATCCATCACTGATCCATTGCTTACGAGCTTTTCACATATTGATCTTAGTTTAATTACTTCTCCGTTGCCGCTGTTACGATTACTACAAAACTGCTACTGTTAGTTTTGCCACCGTTACCGTTACTTCCATATTACTTTGCTACTAAAGACTTTGCTGCAGATATTAAGTCTTTCAGGTGTGGTTGAATTGACAACTCAGCTGCTAATACTTGAGAATATTCTTTGGCTCCCCTTGTGTTGAATCAATAAATTTGGGTTGAATACTCTACCCTCGAAAACTGTTGCGATCCCCTATACTTGTGGGTTATCAAGACTATTTTCTGGCGCCGTTGCCGGGGATCATAGCTCTATTCTTTGAGTCACTTGGGATTTATATCTGCTGATCACTATGAGGAACTTGAAAGATGAAAGAACCAAGATTTTTCCCTCAACTACGAGGGGAGATAAGGAACTGCCATCTAGCTCTGCACTTGATTCACCTTCTGTTTTGAGTAAACTTGCGACACCTGCACCTGCTATTGATTCTGATATGTCGCATGTAATTGATGATGCCACTTCTGCTATGCATAATGCTTATGATGATACTACTTCTATGCTTGATAATACTGTGCCATTAGGTGAATTTCTTGATGCACAACTTGCTAGGGTTAGAGAGAATGAAATTATTGAAATTGATAATATTGATGAAAGTGACGATGAAGATTCTCCCTCTTGATATGAATTGCCTGATGTGCCTGAGGGTTATGTTATGGATGAAGAAACTGCTAGAGACCTTTTTGCTTGCAAAGATAGATATGATCTTAAGAAACTGTTAGCTATGCTGAAAGAAAAGTCTCCGAATGCTAGAATGAAATATGACCCTGCTTTTGCTACTTCACCTATCTGTATTTCTGATAAGGATTATGATTTCTCTGTCGGTCCCGAGTTAATTACTTTGGTTGAATCTAATCCTTTTTATGGTATGAATCTGAAACTATTGTGGAAATTCTTACTAAATTGAATGATATAGCCACCCTATTTACTCATGAAGAAAAAATTCGCTATTACTATATCCTTAAGTTATTTCTGTTCTCATTAAATGGTGATGCTAAAATATGGTTTAATTCTCTTGCTCCTGGTTGTGTGAGTAGTCCCCAGGATATGATTTATTACTTCTCCGCTAAATATTTCCCCGCTCATAAGAAACAAGCTCCCTTAAGGGAAATATATAACTTTGTGCAAGTTGAAGAAGAGAGTCTCCCACAAGCTTGGGGGAGGCTTCTCCAATTACTTAATGCTTTGCCTGATCATCCTCTCAAGAAAAATGAAATACTTGATATCTTTTATAATGGACTAACCGATGCTTCCAGAGACCACCTGGATAGTTGTGTTGGTTGTGTTTTCAGGGAAAGAACTGTTGAGCAAGCTGAATTGCTATTGAATAATATATTGAGCAATGATAATGATTGGACACTTCCTGAACCAACTCCAAAGCCAACTCCGAAGAAAAGGGGTATTCTATTTCTCAGTCCTGAATTTATGCAAGAAGCAAAGAAATCTATGAAAGAAAAAGGTATTAAAGCTGAAGATGTTAAGAATTTACCACCTATTGAACAAATACATGGTCTTGATAACCCGACATAGGTAGTAAAGGTAAATTCTCTCTATAGATTTGATGAAGGTGATATCCCTCGTTATAAGTCTGCTAGCTAATGCTTGGATTAATTCGATAATTTTATTGTTAAACAAGAAAACTTCAATGCTTATGTTGGTAGACAATTGAAACATAATGCTTATATGATTGAACACTTGAGTGATTATATGTCTAGAGTTAAAGGTGACCTTAAGCTTATTAGTAAACATGCATCTATGGTTACCACTCAAGTAGAACAAGTACTTAAGGCACAAGATGATTTGCTCAATGAATTAAATAATAAGAAAAATGATAATGCTGTTAGAGTTATGACTAGGGGTGGTAGAATGACTCAGGAACCTTTGTATCCTAAGGGCCATCCTAAGAGAGTTGAGAAAGATTCTCAGAGAACTAATATTGATGCACCTAGTCCTTCTAAGAAAAAGAAAAAGAAAAACGATATGACTTTGCATGCTTCTAGTGAACCTGTTATTGACACACCTAAGAATCCCAATGATATTTCGATTTCTGATGCTGAAACATAATCTAGTAATGAACATGAACCTAGTGATAATGTTAATGATGATGTTCATGTTGATGCTCAACCTAGTAATGATAATGATGTAGAAATTGAACCTGCTGTTGATCTTGAGAACCCACAATCAAAGAATCAACGTTATGATAAGAGAGACTTCGTTGCTAGGAAACACGGTAAAGAAAGAGAACCATGGGTTCAGAAACCCATGGTTTTTCCTCCTAAGCCATCTAAGGAAAAGGATGATGAGGATTTTGAGCGCTTTGCTGAAATGATTAGACCTAACTTTTTGCGTATGTGTTTGACTGATATGCTCAAAATGAATCCTTATGCTAAGTATATGAAAGATATTATTACAAATAAAAGAAAGATACCGGAAGCTGAAATTTCCACCATGCTTGCTAATAATACTTTTAAGAGTGGAATACCCAAGAAACTAGGAGATCCAGGAGTACCAACTATACCATGCTCCATTAAAAGAAACTATGTTAAAACTGCTTTATGTGATTTTGGAGCCGGGGTTAGTGTTATGCCCCTCTCTTTATATCGTAGAATTGATTTGAATAAGTTGTCACCTACTGAAATCTCTTTGCAAATGGCCGATAAATCAACTGCTATACCTGTCGGTATTTGTGAGGATGTGCCTATTGTGGTTCCAAACGTTACTATTTTAATGGACTTTGTTATTCTTGATATTCCCGAGAACAACAGTATGTCGATCATCCTTGGTAGACCTTTCCTAAATACTGCAGGGGCTGTTATTGATTGCAACAAAGGCAATGCCACTTTTCATGTTAATGGAAATGAGCATATGGTACACTTTCCGAGGAAACAACCTCAAGTTCATAGTATCAATTCTATCGGAAAAATTTCAATGATTACTATTGGAGGTTTTGAATTCCCTCTACCTACTGTCAAAAAGAGATATGATATTCTTATTGTTGGGGACCTGCATATCCCCGTTGAGGTAACCTAGTGTTATTCGAAAATTCTTCGGTTTCATGTTATTTGGAAGAGGTTTGTTAACAAGACTTGATCAACCTTGTTAGTGGATCCCTTTTGATGAGCATGAGATGGATGAAGTTAGAAAGCACGACCCTCTGTACCCTCCTTTTACTTTCTGTTATTTAGATTAAATAAAGCAAAATAGTATTTTCTGTCTGTTTTCTGAATTTCCGTGGAATAAAAAAATACCCCAAAAATAGAAGTTCTCCAAATGTCCTGAGAATGAAGTATGATTTTTTGTAGAATATTTAAGAATTTCTGGCACTCAGAACACACTAGGGGGACCCACCATTTGGCTACGAGGATGGAGGGCATGCCATACCCCCCTGAGCGTGCCCCCCTACTTCATGGGCCCCACGTGGCCCCCCTCCACTTATTCCAGCACCCACTCACTTCATCTTCCTCCAGAAAAAAGCCTCCCATAGCTCAAACCCGTGTTCTAGATCATCTTGCTGGCATTTTCGATCTCCTTGCTCAAAGCTCCATTCACGAAACTATTTTGGGAGATTGTTCTTCGGTATGTGACTCCTCCAATGCTCCAATTAGTTTTTGTTCTAGTGCTTTATTTATGGCAAATTTTTGCTGCAGAGGTGACCCTGTTCTTGAGCTTGTATGTCAAATTTATATGGTCCAAGGTAGTTTTAATGGATGATATAGCCTCTAGGCACTTGTGGGAGTAGTTGCTATCAATCTTGTTGAGTTTGCTTCACTTTTATTTTGAGTCACTAAAAATTTCAGAGAAAGAAAATGATGAAGAGATTGTTGAGGGGATCCTCGAGCCGAAGCTCGAAGGATAAGCACAATGAGGAGAATAAAAAGATCAAGTACAATTTTCCTCGCACCACGGAGGTACGGCCGTGCGAATGACCTTGTGATGCGTTCTTGAAGGCCGCCGGAATTTACGACGACTTCTATTACTTGGCTGAGAATGCAGGCCTCACCGACTTCCTCCACGACCAGCGCGAATAGTATCTCTTACTCACTAATATTTTCATGCAAATTTTTTACTTCCATGATAAGAAATCACCACCTTCAGTGGAGTTTCACTTATATGATGAGGTTAAGGAGATGTCACTCCATGATTTTTGTCGGGTTTGCAAGATACCCTTTGTGTGCAGCATAGAGGAACCACATCCTAGCGATGTCGATGGATTTATTGATAGAATTGCTGTAGGAGAAACAAGGAAAGTTTCAGATGCAAGAACTACTAGTATACATTTCCCTGTTCTACGTTACTTTGCGATATTTGCTAGTAGATTCTTAATTGGTCGCGGGAACAATGGAAATCTTAGTGCTCCTGATCTTGTTATTTTGCGCCATGCTTTGTTTCCTGATACAACCTTCAGTTTAGGTGCTATTGTTGCTAAACAGTTAAGTCTGAACCGTACAAAGGGCCCCATTTTTGGAGGTATCTTTGCTTCACGCCTTGCTAAACACTTTGAGATACCTATTAGACATCATGAGAAAGAGGAAAAGTTGCTGCCCCCTATTTTTCTAGATTATAAGAGTATGCTAGCACATGACTTTATTGTTAAAAATAAGAAGCAGATGCTTAAGTATAACTTGATATTTGATAAAACTCATTGTGAGACTATTACCTTGCCTGCACCCTCTTTGTTTAACATACTTTCAGGCACGTACCTCATCTTGCCCGAGGCCATTTATGCATATTGCAATCTTACACAAGTTCCAGAGCCAGAGCCAGAGCCACCACTTGATCCCTATCGACAGTCTGTTTATCAGTGGGATCTAGAGGAGATCACTAACAAGTGGCACCCTGAGGACTCTCCTCAGTACACCGGAGAGAATAGCTTCGATCAGTTGCCATAGACTAACTTAGGCAAAAGCCTAAGCTTGGGGGAGTATGTATTTCTCACCGACATTACATTCATATTCACACACTCATGCTAGTTGTTGGTGCTCATACTTTTTCATTGTACTATCCATGCTAGTTTATTTTATTTTCTTGCATTCTTCTTGTGTGTTTGAAAAACCTTAAGAAAAACAAAAACAAAAGTTTACTTTCCATGCTTGTAGTAGTAATTAAAAGAAAACCCAAAAAGATTTATCGTTCTTCTTTTGCTTGTTGGGAGCTTTCCCGTGTAAATACTTTTATTTCTTTTCTTTTCTTTGGGGGTTGAGAGGAGAAGACCACGATGAAAATGTTGAGTGGCTCTCATATGCATTATTGTTGATCTAGCCAAGAGCCCATATTACCTTGTCTTCTCCTTTGTATAAAATGCTTGCAGATTCTAGCTTAGTCCAATGCACGTGCACTATTATACTATCCACACCGTTCGGTCGTGCGAGTGAAAGGCAATAATGACGATATATGATGGACTGATTGAGATGAGAGAAGCTGGTATGAACTTGACCTATCTTGTTTTTGTAAATATGATTAGTCCACCATTCCTGATTCAGCTTATTATGAATGAAACATGTTTGCAATGACAATTAGATATTATAGTTGCTCATGCCATGCTTAATTATCTAGGAGTTTATAATGGTTTACCTTGCGTACCAACATGCTATTAAAACGGTTGTGATGTGGTATGATAGAGTGGTATCCTCCTTTGAATGATTCCAGTGGCTTAACTTGGCATGTGTTCACACATGTAGTTGAAACAAAATCAACATAGCCTCCACGATATTTATGTTCATGGTAATTTATATCCTACTCATGCTTGCACCCATTGTTGGTTAATCTTAATGCATGTCATGACTGCTGTCCCTCTCTAGTTGGTCGCTTCCCAGTCTCTTTCTAGCCTTCACTTGTACTAAGCGGGAATACTTCTTGTGCATCCACTTCCATAAACCTCAAAGTTATTCCATATGAGTCCACCATACCTTCCTATATGTGGTATCTACCTGCCGTTCCAAGTAAATTTGTATGTGCCAAACTCTAAACCTTCGAATGAAATTCTGTTTTGTATGCTCGAATAGCTCATGTATCAACTAGAGCTCTCTATATCTTCCATGCTAGGTGGGTTATTCTCACGATGAGTGGACTCCGCTCATCATTCACGAGAAAATGGCCGGTAACCGTGATGCCCAGTCCCATGCTTAAATTAAATCAAAATAATTGCAAACAAAACTCCCCCAGGATTGTTGTTAGTTGGACGGCACTCGTTCTTTCGGACAAGCCATGGATTGATGTTTGTTTGTGGTGGGGGAGTATAAACTTTACCATTCTGTTTGTGAACCGCCTATAATATATGTAGCATGGAAGATATCGAGATCTCTCGGTTGTTATGTTGATGATGAAAATATACCGCTCAAAATATTATTAATCTCTGTTTCAAAACTGGAGCTCTGGCACCTCTGCAAATCCCTGCTTCCCTCTGCGAAGGGCCTATCTATTTACTTTTATGTTGAGTCATCATCCTCTTATTAAAAAGCACCAGTTGGAGAGCACCGCTGTCATTTGCATGCATTGCTATTAATTTACATTGAGTACGACTGTGACTGGATCTCTTTTACCATGAATTACAATGTCTAGTCAGTCCTTGATCTTCAGGGGTGCTCTGCATTTATGTTTTGCGGTCTCAGAAAGGGCTAGCGAGATACCTTCTTGTTATATCATATTATGATTGTTTTGAGAAAGTGTTGTCATCCGAGATTTATTATTATTGCTCGCTAGTTGGTTATGCCATTGATATAAGTAAATGTGAGACCTATATGTTATTGTGAATATGGTTAGTTCATAATGTTTGCTGAAAACTTGAATGTTGGCTTTACATATTGGCAACAACAAGATCAAACAGACTTTGTAAAAGTTGGTCTTTATCACTTTCAGTTTGTTAACTAAATTGCTTGAGGACAAGAAAAGGTTTAAGCTTGGGGGAGTTGATACGTCTCCAATGTATCTACTTTTCCAAACACTTTTTCCCTTGTTTTGGACACTAACTTGAATGATTTGAATGGAACTAACCGAGACTGACGATGTTTTCAGTAGAACTGCCATGGTGTTATTTTTGTGCACAAATAAAAGTTCTCGGAATGACCTAAATATCCGCGGAGGTGCGTTTTGGAATTAATAAAAAATATTGGCGAAAGAATCAGCATCAGGGGCCCACACCCTGTCCACGAGGGTGCAGGGCGCCCCCCACCCTTGGGGCGTGCCCCCTGCCTCGTGGGCCCCTTGGGAATCCACCGACCTCAAACCTAACTTCTTATATTCACTTTCGGGGAGAAAAAAATCAGAGAGAAGGATTCATTGTGTTTTACGATACAGAGCCGCTGCCAAGTCCTAATCTTCCTCGAGAGGGCTGATCTGGAGTCCATTCGGGGCTCCAGAGAGGGGAATCCGTCGCCATCATCATCATCAACCATCCTCCATCACCACTTTCATGATGCTCACCGCCGTGCGTGAGTAATCCCATCGTAGGCTTGCTGGACGGTGATGGGTTGGATGAGATTTACCATGTAATCGAGTTAGTTTTGTTAGGGTTTGATCCCTAGTATCCATTATGTTGTAAGATTGATGTTGCTATGACTTTGCTATGCTTAATGCTTGTCACTATAGGGCCCGAGTGCCATGATTTCAGATCTGAACCTATTATGATTTCATGAATATATGTGAGTTCTTGATCCTGTATTGCAAGTCAATAGTCACCTACTATGTGTATGATCCAGCAACCCCGAAGTGACAATAATCGGGACCGCTCCCAGTGATAACCGTAGTTTGAGGAGTTCATGTATTCACTAAGTGTTAATGCTTTGGCCCAGTACTCTATTAAAAGGAGGCCTTAATATCCCTTAGTTTCCAATAGGACCCCGCTGCCACGGGAGGGTAGGACAAAAGATGTCACACAAGTTCTTTTCCATAAGCATGTATGACTATATTCGGAATACAAGCCTACAGTACATTGAGGAACTAGAGCTAGTTCTCACTAGTGCAGAACCGGGCTATAGCCCCGGTTCGTAAGGGCCTTTAGTGCCGGTTCTGTAACCGGCACTAAAGGGTGGGGACTAAAGGTCCCCCCTTTAGTACCGGTTCAGCATGAACCGCCGCTAAAGGGCCACCACATGGCACGAGCCAAGGCCGGGTGCGGGGAGAACTTTAGTACTGGTTGTTGTTACCAACCGGTACTAAAAAGTTTGGTGGGTTTTGGTTTTATTATTTATTTTTCCTTTAATTTTGTGTTTTCCATTTAATTCTCCTCCCGCACCGATTCGAACTGTTAAGGAGATCAATATGCATGTGTATTAGTTATGTGACTAGATATCGATAATGATGTAAAAAATTATAAATATTGTACTGTCAAACGTACCCATAGCTTTCTATCAGTTTTGGTCCTTTCGGACGTCATCATGCGAATGTTCTCGAAAACATAGTATGCACACACATCAGTCCCCGGCGCCTGCTTCAGGGCTTTTACGAGAATAAAATATAATCAGGTAATAATTAATCAAGCATGATAATTAATGGTATTGAAACTAGAATTAAAGAGATTCATGGTAGGTAGCTAGCTAGTACTACTTAATAAATTATACCTTGGGTCGAAACCAAGACAACTTTTCTTTCCATGGACCTGGAACCTCATTCCTGAACTTTGCCCAAGCCCTGCCCGCCGGCAAAGAAAATGAATAAACGAGTTATTAAATAGTTGATATCAGGAAATGACGAACTAAAGAGGCTGACATATAGTTAATAATGATTGAAATTACCTTTCGACTATCCCCTTCATGATTGTGTAGTCTTTTTTTTAAATAGTGAGTCCAGTACTTCAACTGTTCCTTCGTTAACTTTAATGATTAACAAGATCCAATGGAAACTGCATGCACACACGTTTGCATGTCTTAATTAAGCAGGCATGTGCATAACACCCATCAACTACCCTAAACCCTATACACTTAATTATTAACATCTAGCTAGCTAGTAAGTAAAAACAGAATTGGTAGTACAAGACTGTGTGACTCACATGAAGATGTAAGGAAGTAGTATATCTTCATTGGTATTGAGGCGCTTCAAGAACTCTAGCATGTTTTTCTCTACATCGTCTTTATACCATTTATATGTCCATGTATATTCATTAACGGTATTTGGGTCAATGAACCCAATGCCATAGCGTCCACCTTTTTTCATTTCATACATCTTCATCCTCCATAATACCATAGAAAAGAATATAGTGAGGATAATTACAGGTAATGATCGATCAATGAGCACTACAGCTAGCTTGAGACTTGAATTACAGAAAGAAATCACTTACAGACAATAGGCACTGACGAGAGATTTGTTGAGTGCGTCTTGATTGAATAACTAAAATAGTTCTCAATACTCAATGGATAGAGCTAGCTTAGGGAAGTAATACTCTTCCTTGATTTTCACCATGAGGCTCTCTCGATTGTCAATCTTGGTAATTTTCATGTACCAATCATGCAATTCATACATTCTCGTTGGGAGGTTCTTGACCTCCTCAGGCTTGACCAAAGGTTGGCCGTGGATATATTTACGTTTTATGTCCTTCTCTCTAAGCTTAGGCATGGGCTCAATCTCGAGGAGTTGTCCAGCAGTGATACCGAGCATTTCAGTCCGCCTTCTATGCTCGTTGGTTATTACTAGCTGACCGGTGCCGGTACTCTCATGTGTTGGTACAACAAGTGGGGGGGGGGGGCGTCGATTGCGCCGCCTGTTCTCCTAGCTGGGGAACTTTTTTCCCGCATTTTGGCTAGCTGCTTGGCTCGAGCTCGAGCTCAACCCCTTTTGTCGTGCTCGATGTGCCTTCCTGATTTGGCGCTCATAGTCTGAGTCAACAGGCTTGGGAGCTGGTGCTCGTGCCATACGAATAAAATGGTCAATCTTATCCTCAGGCACTTCACCCTTGGCGGCGGTGGCGGTTTTGGTTCGAAATGGGCGTCCACTTGGGCCTTCACTATGGCTTCGTTTTGCTCCTTGGTCATGTCGTAAGGCCTCTGCAGAAGAGGCCCGAGGCTTTTTGGACCATATTGAAATCGCTTGCCTCCGCCTGTACCTCCTGTACTACCTCGACTTGTAGCACTACGCACCATCGCCGCTCTCTTCTGCGATTGCTGAGGCAGCGGAGACGGCTGACGCGGTGTCGGACTTGGAGGAGGAGTGGCACACGTTGGTAGACTTGGAGGAGGAGGAGTGGCCTCACGCGTTGGTTGAGTTGAAGCAGGAGGAGTGGCCTCACGCGTTAGCTGAGTTGAAGAAGGAGGAGTGGCCTCACGCGTTGGAGGAGCGTGAGTCGTCTGTACATCGTCACCTCCTGGAATGTAGCTCTAGATGACGCGGTGTCGGTGGCCTTCAAAAGATGATGCAATCCTTTCTCCATAGGATGATACGATGTATGGCCTCTCCCAGTGTGTGCTCCTCGTCACCTCCAGGAATGTCAAGCTGTAGCCCCGAATATTGGTCCACCACCTCATCAACCATGACACGAGCATAGCCGGCTAGAATCATTCTGCAATGGTAGGTTGCTCGGGGGGATTTGTATAAGCAACGGCGTCCGCCACCTTCATGGATATGTTCTCTATTTTGAAGTGTAGCTCACAGTTATTGTTCTCCATGATGTCATGCACAGGGTATCTATCCGGCAGTGCGTCACCCAGGGCGGAACCCACGCTGCTTCTCGGCATGGATGGGACAGTGCTATCAAATGTTGGATCATCCGCTAGCTGCGGCCGCTACTGAGACCCCCTTTCCTGGCTAAGCGAGTCGATCTGCTGCTGCTTCCTCTGCAATTTGAGTGCCAAGTCCGCATGCGCTGATTCTAGGCCTTGAAGGCGTTCTGCTTCCTGCTTCCTCTGCTCGTCCTCTAGCTTCTTCTTATCCTCCTCCTCCATCTTCCTTCTCGCACGGCTTCTGTAGTCGGCGTTCCACTCAGAAAATCCCTCATACCACGGAACAACGCCCTTGCCTCGTGTTCTTCCCGGGTGTTCATGATTTCCCAGGGCGCGCGTAAGCTCGTCGTTCTCTCTGTTGGGCATGAACACCCCCTTTGGAGCTTCTTCTATTGCTTCAACTAACTTATCATCGGCTCCTTTAAGACATGCCTTCTTCGAAACCACACCTGTCTTCAGGTCCAACGCCCCCCATGCGCATAGAACCAAGTTTTGCACCTGAGGGGCCAGCTCAATGTAACTGGAGTGACCTGTGCAGCCATCATCTCTTGCTCAGACTTATCCCACTTAGGCATTGCCACCGCATAGCCACCTGGCCCAGCCTATGGAATTGCTTCTTTTTTGCGGCATTGGCCTTGTTTTTTCTGGACCGTTCCTTAGATAATTATGATTCCTTGAATTTCACGAAATCGTCCCATTGTTCTCTTTGGTTCTCTAGTGTTCCCTTCAATTCTGGAGTCTTCTTTCCTACTTTGACGTAGTTATTCCATACAGTTTTCTTATGGTTGTTGGATGCAATTGCCATCTTCCTAAGAGCAGCGTCCTTGACTTTCTCCACATCTGCAACTATGGAATGATCTGGTAGGGTGAAATGTTCCATGAGATCTTCCCAAAGCGCTTTTTTGCTCTGTCGTCGACAAAAGTAAGATCTGGATGGGGCTTTGATGGCTCTTTCCATTCTTGAAGGGATATCGGGAGTTTGTCCTTCACAAGAACTCCGCACTAACGAACGAACTTGTTCGCAATGTTCTTAGTTGCTATTGGTTCGCCATTAGTTCTGATGGCATCGATGTTGTACTTTACGTCCTCCTTTAACTTTTTCCCGGGCCTCGCACTCTGCCTATAGAAGATTTGCTCGATCCGGAGGGCTGAAAGAAGAAAGATCGATTCATTAATATATCTTCAAATCATTTAAAACATGTGATGATCACCAGATGCCTGCTTATATAAATATATATACCTCGCCGTGCTCTGTTATTTCAAGATCAATATTTTCTTCGCCATCATAATCATTAATTGCTTTGCCATCATAATCAAAGTCGTCGTCCATGACTTCATCAATTCGGTCGTCACGATCGAATATCATATCATCACCCTCCCCGGTATTGTTCAGATATTGGGAGCCGTCATCTTCTTCATTTAGATCATCTGGCGCGCGAGGGGAGCGTATGATCTCGAACAGGGCCTCTTCTCCCTCTCTGTCGGTATTGTCAGCCATAGCTTTTATTTAACTAATCAAGAAGAAATATGAAACAATTTAGTATTCAAATTACAATATGCATGCATGCAATCTATAAGAGGAAATCCTGAATCATAGTACATAATATGCATCATCTCGAATAATATATAATCTCGAATACATCGTCTCGAATATTATATGTCAAATACATCACTAGCTAGCTAGCTAATAAAGATCGAATAGTACAGAATAATCTAGGCCACTCACAGTTCCTGAGGCGCGGGCGGTGGACACCCAAAGAGAAGGAACAATCACATGATCATAGCTCCGGTCATCTCCCAAAGACCCTGCCAGGTATTGGAGAACCTGACGTCCATAGCAGCCATGTAGCGATGGACGTTCTCGTCCTCCTCCCTAACACGACGACGCACCATCTTCGGCGGGGCCGGCTCCCTCTGCACCAAAAGTGGCCCACGGGAACGCCACCGAAGGAGCTCAGGGTCGACGACGGGACTCGGGTTCCTCACCAAGCGGCGAGCCCCTGAAGGTAGCACCTCCCAGTGCCAGCCCGGCGGAGCCCAGTCCCGGACATGGGTCATGTGAAGCAGGACGTCGTCGCGAACGGGTCGACGGCGAGGATGCGGGCCGGGCATCGTCGAGAACAAATACTATATGCCACAACAGTAACATTTTTTAAATGATTGGATTGCAATTTCTTATATGCAAATTCTAAATTTGTATAACTAAAATTATAAGAAACTAAAAACTAACATTTCTATAACAATTTGAAATTAATCTAATTCATCTAGCTAAAACTAACATTTCTAAAATTTCTAACATTTCTATAACATTTCTATATACTATTTGACATTAATCTAATCTAATTAATTAATTCATCTAAAATATTTGTATGAAAAACAGAAAAAACAGAAAAATCTAAAAACTAAAAACAGAAAAATTGTGTGTGTGTGTGTGTGTGCGCGCGCGTGTAGTGTGAGTGTGTGTGTGTGTGTGTGTGTGTGTGTGTGCGTGCGCGGCCGGCGGTCGGCGGCGCGGTGGATTGGAGGGAGGAGAGGCCAGGCGAGGGGCTCACAGTGCGCGGGCGAGGTCGAGGCGACGACGACGGCAAGGCGAGGTCGATCCAAGGCGACGGCGACAGCGAGGCGAGGGGACGGCGACGGGGACGGTGATGACGCGGGACGGGGCAACAGTGCGACGGGGATGGCGACGACGAGGACGGCGACGGCGTGGGACGACGGCGGGGGCGGCGACGGCGTGGGACGGGGCGGCGGCAGAGAGAAGTGGGAGATGAGAAACTGAATTTTTTTGAAGTGTTTTCTTATATAGAACCTACCTTTAGTACCGATTGGAGCCACTAACCGGTACTAAAGGTCTATTTTGGCCAGGCAAAGCGGCGGTAAGCGCACCCCCTTTAGTACCAGGTGGTGGCTACAATCGGTATTAAAGACCCTCCCCCCTTTAGTACTAGTTGGAGCCACGACCCGGTACTAAAGGGGGTGCACTGGCACAGGTGCGGTGCGGGCAAGTTTAGTCCCACCTCGCTAGCTGAGGGGTGCCTACACCTGTTTAAAAGCCCCCGCGCGGCTGCTCTCTTGAGCTCCTCTCTATTACAGGCTTCTGGGCCTAACTCTGCCTCTCTGCCCTGTGGGCCTACTGGTCCCTTCGGGCCTGCATCCTGGCCCAACTACAGGTTGGGTTACTAGTCGTATGCAGGCCGCTGTGGCCCAGCAGGTGGGCTTTTTTATTTAGTTTTTGTCTCAACAAAAATTTAGTTTTTTCTTTTCTACTTTATTTATTTTCATTTATTAATTTCTGAATATTTTTCTTTAGGTACAAAAAATTACAAACTTTCTGTTAGTGTGAGTACTTTTCAAATTTTAATAGTTTACTTTTTTATTTAGATTTTGTCTCAACAAGTTTTTTTTATTTTCTACTTTATTTATTTTCATTTATTTATTTATGAATATTTTTTCAATAGTTACAACAAATTACAAACTTTCTGTTAGTGCCAGCAGTTTTCAAATTTGAATAATTTAAACTTGAATTATTTGACGAACTAATTTGTAGACGAAGTGCATCCAGTTTTTACACATAAAATTTCTTCGCGTTTCAATACCAAAACACATAAGTACCCTAACTATTACAAAGATTCCCTCCGGTTTGTTCGAAGCGGCACTTTCCATATATAGAAGTCCAAAAAGTCACTACAGAAGAAAGTGATGACAATGAAGCCTATCACATTCCAGAGTGGGATCTTTGGGTGTGAAACTTTTTCTTCGCGTGTGTCCCGTTGCGCTGTAAGCATGGATAATCTTCATCATTTAACTGTATGCTCGGATCAATATTCACTGTGAATGGAGCAATTTCATCAAACTTTTCATAATCTTCTGACATGTCTGTCTTGTCATCCACTCCCACGATGTTTCTTTTCCCTGAAAGAACTATGTGGCGCTTTGGCTCATCGTATGATGCATTCGCTTCATTATCTTTTCTTTTTCTCGGCCTGGTAGACATGTCTTTCACATACAAAACCTACGCCACATCATTGGCTAGGACGAATGGTTCGTCTGCATACGCAAAATTGTTGAGATCCACTGTTGTCATTCCGTACTGCGGGTCTTCCGTTACCCCGCCTCGTGTCATATTGACCCATTTGCACCAATACAAAGGGACCTTCAAACCACCTTAATAGTTAATTTTCCATATGTCCTCTATGTAACCATAATATGTTTCCTTTCCCGTGTTGGTTGTTGCATCAAAGCGGACACCACTGTTTTGGTTGGTGCTCTTCTTATCTTGGGTGATCGTGTAAAATGTATTCCCATTTACCTCGTACCCTTTAAAAGTCATTATATTCAAAGATGGTAACTGGGACAGCAAGTACAGGTCATCTTCAATATCGCCATCATGCATGGCACGTGTCTGCAACCAACCAGCGAAAGTCCTCGTTTGTTCACATGTAATCCAGTCGTCAGACTGCTCCAGGTGTTTGGAGTGTAGAAAATTCTTGTATTCCTCCATATACGGAGCCACCAAGGCGGAATTCTATAGAACTGTGTAGTGTGCTTCAGTGAGAGAATGCCCGTCCATACATATTATTTGATCCCCTCCTAGCATGCCTTTTCCTTCCAGTCTGCCCTTATGCCGCTATTCAGGAACACCAATCGGCTTCAGGTCAGGAATAAAGTCAATACAGAACTCAATGACCTCCTCATTTTCATGGCCCTTCGAGATGCTTCATTGTGGCCTAGCATGGTTATGAACATATTTCTTCAATACTCCCATGAACCTCTCAAAGGGGAACATATTGTGTAGAAATACAGGACCCAAAATGTTAATCTCTTCGCAAAGGTGAACTAGGACGTGCGTCATGATGTTGAAGAAGGATGGTGGGAACACCAACTCGAAACTGACAAGACATTGCACCAAATCATTCTGTAACCTTGGTATGATTTCTGGATCGATTACCTTCTGAGAGATTGCATTGAGGAACGCACATAGCTTCACAATGGCTAATCAAACGTTTTCCGGTAGAAGCCCCCTCAATGCAACCGGAAGCAGTTGCGTCATAATCACGGGGCAGTCATGAGACTTTAGGTTCTGGAACTTTTTCTCTACCATATTTATTATTCCCTTTATATTCGATGAGAAGCTAGACGGAACCTTCATACTGAGCAGGCATTCAAAGAAGATTTCCTTCTCTTCTTTGGTAAGAGCGTAGCTGGCATGAACCTGATGTATGCCATCTTTTCCGTGCATACGTTGCTGGTCCTCCCGTGCCTCTGGTGTATCTTTTGTCTTCCCATACACACCCAAGAAGCCAAACAGAGTCATGCAAAGATTCTTCGTCATGTGCATCACGTCGATTGCGGAGCGGACCTCTAGGTCTTTCCAATAGGGCAGGTCCCAAAATATAGATTTCTTCTTCCACATGGGTGCGCGTCCGTAAGCTTCCTTCGGAACAGGTTGTCCGCCAGGACCCTTTCCAAAGATTACCTTCAAATCCTTGACCATATCATGTACATCAGTACCAGTACGGTGGCGAGGCTTTGTCCGGTGGTCTGCCTCACCTTTGAAATGCTTGCCTTTCTTTCTTACGGGATGCGTGCTCGGAAGAAATTGACAATGTCCCAGGTACACATTCTTCCTACAACTATCCAAATATATATTGTCGGTATCATCCAAACAGTGCGTGCATCTGCGGTATCCCTTCTTTGTCTGTCCTGAAAGGTTACTGAGAGCAGGCCTATCATTGATGGTCACGAACAGCAACGCCTTTAGGTCAAATTCTTCCTGTTTGTGCTCATCCCACGCACGTACACATTTTCCATTCCACAGCTGTAATAGTTCTTCAACTAATGGCCTTAGGTACACATCAATGTCCTTGCTGGGTTGCTTAGGGCCTTGGATGAGCACTGGCATCATAATGAACTTTTGCTTCATGCACAACCAAGGAGGAAGGTTATACAAACATAGAGTCACATGCCACGTGCTATGTTTGCTGCTCTGCTCCCCAAAAGGATTAATGCCATCTGCGCTTAGATCAAACCATACGTTCCTTGGGTCACCTGCAAACTCCTCCATGTACTTTCTCTCTATTTTTCTCCACTGCGACCCGTCAGTGGGTACTCTCAACTTTCCGTATTTCTTACGGTCTTCTCTGTGCTATCGCATCGCCTTGGCATGCTCTTTGTTTTGGAACAAACGTTTCAACCGTGGTATTATAGGAGCATACAACATCACCTTGGCAGGAATCTTCTTCCTGGGGCAATCGCCCTCGACATCACCAGGGTCATCGCGGCTGATCTTATAGCGCAATGCACCGCATACCAGGCATGCGTTCAAATCCTCGTACTCAGCGCGGTAGAGGATGCAGTCATTAGGGCATGCATGTATCTTCTGCACCTCTAACCCTAGAGGGCAGACAACCTTCTTTGCTTCGTACATACTCTCGGGTAATTCATTGTCCTTTGGAAGAATATTCTTTATCATTATCAGCAACTTTCAAAATCCCTTGTCAGATACACCATTCTTTGCCTTCCATTGCAGCAATTCCAGTGTTGTGCCCAGCTTTTTCTTATCACCTTCGCAATTCGGGTACAACAATTTCTTGTGATCCTCTAACATGCGCTGCAACTTCCTCTTCTCCTTTTCACTTGCGCAGTTTCTCTTTGCATCAGCAATGGCCTGACCTAGATCATCAGCGGGCTCATTGATACGTCTCCAACGTATCTATAATTTTTGATTGCTCCATGCTACTTTATCTATTGTTTTGGACTATAATGGGCTTTATTTTCCACTTTTATATTATTTTTGGGACTAACCTATTAACCATAGGCCCAGCCCAGAATTGCTGTTTTTTTGCCTATTTCAGTGTTTCGAAGAAACGGAATATCAAACAGAGTCCAAACAGAATGAAACCTTCGGGAACGTGATTTTCTCATCGAACATGATCCAGGAGACTTGGACCCTAGTCCAAGAAGTGCCAGAGGTGGTCACGAGGGTGGGGGGCGTGCCCTCCCCCCCTGGGCGCTTCCCCCTACCTTGTGGGCCCCCTGACGCTCCACCGACGTACTCCTTCCTCCTATATATACCTACGTACCCCCAACAGATCGGGGACAGAGCCAAAAACCTAATTCCACCGCCGTAACTTCCTGTATCCACGAGATCCCATCTTGGGGCCTGTTCCGGAGCTCCGCCGGAGGGGGCATCCACCACGGAGGGCTTCTACATCATCACCATAGCCCCTCCGATGAAATGTGAGTAGTTTACTTCAGACCTTCAGGTCCATAGTTAGTAGGTAGATGGCTTCTTCTCTCTTTTTGGATCTCAATACAATGTTCTCCCCCTCTCTCGTGGAGATCTATTCGATGCAATCTTCTTTTTGCGGTGTGTTTGTTGAGACTGATGAATTGTGGGTTTATGATCCAGCTTATCTATGGAAAATATTTGATTCTTCTCTGAATTCTTTTATGTATGATTGAGTTATCTTTGCAAGTCTCTTCGAATTATCCGTTTGGTTTGTCCAACTAGATTGGTAGTTCTTGCAATGGGAGAAGTGCTTAGCTTTGAGTTCAATCTTGTAGTGACCTTACCCAGTGACAGAAAGGGTTGCAAGGCACGTATTGTATTGTTGCCATCGAGGATAACAAGATGGGGTATTTATCATATTGCACGAATCTATTCCTCTACATCATGTCATCTTGCTTAAGGCGTTACTCTGTTTTTAACTTAATACTCTAGATGCATGCTGGATAGCGGTCGATGAGTGGAGTAATAGTAGTAGATGCAGAATCGTTTCGGTCTACTTGTCACGAACGTGATGCCTATATACATGATCATTGCCTGGATAACCTCATAACTATGCTCAATTCTGTCAATTGCTCAACAGTAATTTGTTCACCCACAGTAGAATACTTATGCTCTTGAGAGAAGCCACTAGTGAAACCTATGGCCCCCGGGTCTATTCTCATCATATCAATCTCCATTACTTTATTTACTTGCTTTTGCTTTTACTTTTTACTTTGCATCTTTATACCAAAAATACCAAAAATATTATCTCTATCAGATCTCACCCTCGTAAGTGACCGTGAAGGGATTGACAACCCCTAAGCGTTGGTTGCGAGTAGCTATCGTTTTGTGCAGGTATGAGGGACTTGCACGTGGTATCCTACTGGATTGATACCTTGGTTCTCAAAAACTGAGGGAAATATTTACGCTACTGTGCTGCATCATCCTCTCCTCTTCGGGGAAATCCAATGCAAGGTCGAGACATAGCAAGAAGAATTTCTGGCGCCGTTGCCGGGGAGGCTTACGCAAAAGTCAACATACCAAGTACCCATCACAATCCCTATCTCTCGCATTACATTATTTGCCATTTGCCTCTCGTTTTCCTCTCCCCCTTTATTCGCCCCCTATTTCCCAATCTCCTCCTCTTTTTCCCTTTGCCTTTTGTTTGCTCATGTGTTAGTTTGGTTGTTCGTCGTGATGGCTCAAGATGCCACCAAATTGTGTGACTTCACCAATACCAATAATAATGATTTCCTTAGCACTCCGATTGCTCCTCTTGCCAATACCGAATCTTGTGAAATCAATACTGCTTTGTTGAATCTTGTTATGAAAGATCAATTCGCCGACCTTCCTAGCGAAGATGCCGGTACTCATCTGAATGGCTTCGTTGATTTATGTGATATGCAAAAGAAAAAGGATGTCGATAATGATGTCGTTAAATTGAAGCTATTTCCTTTTTCGCTTAGAGATCGTGCTAAAGCGTGGTTTTCATCTTTGCCTAAAAATAGTATTGATTCTTGGAACAAGTGCAAAGATGCTTTTATCTCTAAGTATTTTCCTCCCGCTAAGATTATCTCTCTTAGGAACGATATTATGAATTTTAAGCAACTTGATCATGAACATGTTGCACAAGCTTGGGAGAGAATGAAATTAATGCTACGTAATTGTGCTACTCATGGTTTGAACTTATGGATGATTATTCAAAAAATTTATGCTGGATTGAATTTTGCTTCTAGAAATCTTTTAGATTCGGCCGCGGGAGGCACTTTTATGGAAATCACTTTAGGAGATGCTACTAAACTCCTAGATAATATCATGGTTAATTATTCTCAATGGCATACTGAAAGATCTACTAATAAAAAAGTGCATGCTATAGAAGAAATCAATGTTTTGAGTGGAAAGATGGATGAACTTATGAATTTATTTGCTAAGAGTGTTTCTTCTGATCCCAATAATATGCCTTTATCTACCTTGACTCAGAATAATAATGAATCTATGGATGTGAATTTTGTTGGTAGGAATAGTTTTGGAAACAACGTGTATAGAGGGAATTTTAATCCTAGGCCTTATCCTAGTAATCCTTCTAATAATTATGGAAATTCGTACAACAACTCTTATGGAAATTTTAATAAGATGCCCTCTGAATTTGAGAGTAGTGTTAGAGAGTTTATGAATTCACAAAAGAATTTTAATGCTTTGCTTGAAGAGAAATTACTTAAAGTTGATGATTTGGCTAGGAATGTTGATAGAATTTCTCTTGATGTTGATTCTTTAAAGCTTAGATCTGTTCCTCCTAAGCATGATATTAATGAGTCTCTCAAAGCTATGAGAATTTCCATTGATGAGTGCAAAGAAAGAACCGCTAGGATGCGTGCTTCCAAAGATGCCTTTATTAAAGCGTGTTCTTCTAATTCCTATGAAAATCAAGATGAAGATCTAAAAGTTATTGATACGTCCCCTATTAAATCTTTGTTTTGCAATATGAATCTTGATGAAACTGAATATGATCTTCCTTTACCTAGAAGGCGTTCTAAGAATTCGGAGTTTTTAGATCTTAATGATGAAATTGATAAAAGTGGGATTGAAAGAAATAGAAATCTAGATGTTGCTAAACCCACTATATTGGATCTCAAGGAATTTAATTATGAAAATTGCTCTTTAGTTGATTGTATTTCCTTGTTGCAATCCGTGCTAAATTCTCCTCATGCTTATAGTCAAAATAAGGCTTTTACCGAACACATTGTTGATGCCTTGATGCAATCTTATGAAGAAAAGCTTGAGTTGAAAATTTCTATCCCTAGGAAACTCCATGATGAGTGGGAACCTACTATTAAAATTAAAATTAAAAATTATGAGTTTCATGCTTTGTGTGATTTGGGTGCTAGTGTCTCTACTATTCCCAAAACTTTGTGTGATTTGCTAGATTTCCGTGATTTTGATGATTGCTCTCTAAACTTGCATTTTGTGGATTCCACTATTAAAAAGCCTATGGAAGAATTAATGATGTTCTTATTGTTGCAAATAGGAATTATGTGCCCGTAGATTTTATAGTTCTTGATATAGATTGCAATCCTTCATGTCCTATTATTCTTGGTAGACCTTTCCTTAAAACGATTGGTGCAATTATTGATATGAAGGAAGGAAATATTAGATTCCAATTCCCTTTAAAGAAAGGCATGGAACACTTTCCTAGAAAGAAAATAAAATTACCATCTGAATCTATCATGAGAGCCACTTATGGATTGCCTACCAAAGATGGCAAAACTTAAATCTATCCTTGCTTTTATGCCTAGCTAGGGGCGTTAAACGATAGCGCTTGTTGGGAGACAACCCAATTTTATTTTGTGTTCTTTGTTTTTGTTCCTGTTTAGTGTTAAATTTTGTTTCTACTTTCTGTTTAGATGTGGTTTTATGTTTTAATTAGTGTTTGTGCCAAGTAGGACCTATAGGATAACCTACGATGATAGTTGATTTGATTATGCTGAAAAACAGAAACTTTGCATGCACGAATTTATTTATGATAAATCACAGGAACGTCCTTTTGCGTTGATTATTTTTGTTGCTGATCAATAAAGAAATTGTCCAGGACTTCCTATTTTGGTAGAATTTTTAGAGTTCCATAAGTTTGTGTTAGTTACAGATTGCTACAGACTGTTCTGTTTTTGACAGATTCTGTTTTTCGTGTGCTGTTTGCTTATTTTGATGAATCTATGGCTAGTAAATTAGTTTATAATTCATAGAGGAGTTGGAATACAGTAGTTTTAACACCAATATAAATAAAGAATGAGTTAATTACAGTACCTTAAAGTAGTCTTTTGTTTTCTTTCTCTAACGGAGCTCACGAGATTTCTATTGAGTTTTGTGTTGTGAAGTTTTCATGTTTTGGGTGAATTCTTCTGATGGATTATGGAACAAGGAGTGGCAAGAGACTAAGCTTGGGGATGCCCATGGCACCCCCAAGATAATCCAAGGACACCAAAAAGTCAAAGCTTGGGGATGCCCCGGAAGGCATCCCCTCTGTCGTCCACTTCCATCGGTAATTTACTTGGAGCTATATTTTTATTCACCAACATGATATGTGTTTTGCTTGGAGCGTCTTGTATTATTTGAGTCTTTGCTAGTTAGTTTACCACAATCATCCTTGCTGTACACACCTTTTGAGAGAGCCATATATGAATTGAAATTTGATAGAATACTCTATGTGCTTCACTTATATCTTTTGAGCTTGATAATTTGCTCATAGTGCTTCACTTATATCTTTTTGAGCGTGATAATTTTTTGCTCTAGTACTTCACTTAGATCTTTTAGAGCACGGTGGTGGATTTTTTTAAAGAAACTTGATCTCTCATGCTTCACTTAGATTATTTTGAGAGTCGTTAATAGCATGGTAATTTGCTTAATGTTAATATACTTGGTGTTCAAGATATGTGAAACTTTCTTTTGAGTGCGTTGAATACTAAGATAAGTTTGATGCTTGATAATTGTTTTGAGATATGGAGGTAATAATATCAAAGTCTTGCTAGTTGAGTAGTTGTGAATTTGAGAAATACTTGTGTTGAAGTTTGTAAGTCCTGTAGCATGCACGTATGGTTAAAGTTGTGTAACAAATTTGAAACATGAAGTGTACCTGGCTTGTGCATCCTTATGAGTGGCGGTCGGGGACGAGCGATGGTCTTTTCCTACCAATCTATCCCCCTAGGAGCATGCGCGTAGTACTTGATTTTTTGATGACTACTAAATTTTTGCAATAAGTATATGAGTTCTTTTGACTAATGTTGAGTCCATGGATTATACGCACTTTTACCTTTCCGCCATTGCTAGCCTCTTCGGTACCGTGCATTGCCCTTTCTCACATTGAGAGTTGGTGCAAACTTCGCCGGTGCATCCAAACTCTGTGATACGATACGCTCTATCACACATAAACCTCCCTATATCTTCCTCAAAATAGCCACCATACCTAACTATTATGGCATTTCCATAGCCATTCTGAGATATATTGCCATGCAACTTTCCACCGTTCCATTTATCATTATTATGACATACATTACTTTTGTCATATTGCCATTGCATGATCATGTAGTTGACATCGTATTTGTGGCAAAGCCACCATGCATTATTTTTCATACATGTCACTTTTGATTCATTGCACCATCCCGGTACACCGCCGGAGGCATTCATATAGAGTCATACCTTGTTCTAGTTTCGAGTTGTAATCCTCATGTTGTAATCAATAGAAGTGTGATGATCATCATTATTAGAGCATTGCCCAAAAAAAGAGAGAGAAAGGCCAAAAAAAGGAAGGCCCAAAAAAAGAAAGAAAAGAAAAGGGCCATGCTACTATCTCTTTTTCCACACTTGTGCTTCAAAGTAGCACCATGTTCTTCATGTAGTGAGTCTCATATATTGTGCTTCAAAGTAGCACCATGTTTTTCATATAGTGAGTCTCATAAGTTGTCTTTTTCATACTAGTGGAAAATTTTCGTTATAGAACTTGGCTTGTATATTCCTACGATGGGCTTCCTCAAATGCCCTAGGTCTTCATGAGCAAGCAAGTTGGATGCACACCCACTAGTTTTCTTTTGTTAAGCATTCATAGCTCTAGTGCATCCGTTGCATGGCAATCCCTACTCCTCATGTTGACATCAATTGATGGGCATCTCCATAGCCCGTTGATTATCCTCGTCAATGTGAGACTTTCTCCTTTTTTGTCTTCTCCACACAATCCCCATCATCATATTCTATTCCACCCATAGTGCTATATCCATGGCTCACGCTCATGTATTGCGTGAAGGTTGAAAAAGTTTGAGATTATTTAAGTATGAAACAATTGCTTGGCTTGTCATCGGGGGTATAGAAGTTGGGAACATCTTTGTGTGACGAAAATGAAGCATAGCCTAACTATATGATTTTGTAGGGATGAACTTTCTTTGGCCATGTTATTTTGAGATGACATAATTATTTTGATTAGTGTGCTTGAAGTATTATTATTTTTATGTCAATATGAACTTTTGTCTTGAATCTTTTGGATCTGAATATTCATATCACAATTAAGAAGATTTACATTGAAATTATGCCAAAGTATCACTCAACATCAAAAATTCTCTTTTTATCATTTACCTACTCGAGGACGAGCAGGAATTAAGCTTGGGGTTGCCTAATACGTCTCCAACATATCTATAATTTTTTATTGCTCCATGCTATTTTATCTATTGTTTTGGACTATAATGGGCTTTATTTTCCACTTTTATATTATTTTTGGGACTAACCTATTAACCGGAGGCCCAGCCCAGAATTGCTGTTTTTTTGCCTATTTCAGTGTTTGGAAGAAACAGAATACCAAACGGAGTACAAACGGAATGAAACCATCGGGAACGTAATTTTCTCACCGAACGTGATCCAGGAGACTTGGACCCTACTCCAAGAAGTGCCAGAGGCGGTCACGAGGGTGGGGGACGCGCCCTCCCCCCCTGGGCGCGCCCCCTACCTCATGGGCCCCCTGACGCTCTACCGACGTACTCCTTCCTCCTATATATACCTACGTACCCCCAACAGATCGGGGATGGAGCCAAAAACCTAATTCCACCGCCGTAACTTCCTGTATCCACGAGATCCCATCTTGGGGCCTGTTCTGGAGCTCCGCCGGAGGGGGCATCCACCACGGAGGGCTTCTACATCATCACCATAGCCCCTCCAATGAAATGTGAGTAGTTTACTTCAGACCTTCGGGTCCATAGTTCGTAGCTAGATGGCTTCTTCTCTCTTTTTGGATTTCAATACAATGTTCTCCCCCTCTCACTTGGAGATCTATTCGATGTAATCTTCTTTTTGTGGTGTGTTTGTTGAGACCGATGAATTGTGGGTTTATGATCCAGCTTATCTATGGAAAATATTTGATTCTTCTCTGAATTCTTTTATGTATGATTGAGTTATCTTTGCAAGTCTCTTCGAATTATCCGTTTGGTTTGGCCAACTAGATTGGTAGTTCTTGCAATGGGAGAAGTGCTTAGCTTTGGGTTCAATCTTGCGGTGACCTTACCCAGTGACAGCAAGGGTTGCAAGGCACGTATTGTATTGTTGCCATCGAGGATAACAAGATGGGGTATTTATCATATTGCATGAATTTATTCCTCTAAATCATGTCATCTTGCTTAAGGCGTTTCTCTGTTTTTAACTTAATACTCTAGATGCATGCTAGATAGCGGTCGATGAGTGGAGTGATAGTAGTAGATGCAGAATCGTTTCGGTCTACTTGTCACGAACGTGATGCCTATATACATGATCATTGCCTGGATAACCTCATAACTATGCTCAATTCTGTCAATTGCTCAACAGTAATTTGTTCACCCACCGTAGAATACTTATGCTCTTGAGAGAAGCCACTAGTGAAACCTATGTCCCCCGGGTCTATTCTCATCATATCAATCTCCATCACTTTATTTACTTGCTTTTGCTTTTACTTTTTTACTTTGCATCTTTATACCAAAAATACCAAAAATATTATCTCTATCAAATCTCACCCTCGTAAGTGACCGTGAAGGGATTGACAACCCCTAAGCGTTGGTTGCGAGTAGCTATCGTTTTGTGCAGGTACGAGGGACTTCGCATGGTATCCTACTGGATTGATACCTTGGTTCTCAAAAACTGAGTGAAATACTTACGCTACTATGCTGCATCATCCTCTCCTCTTCGGGGAAATCCAACGCAAGCTCGAGACGTAGCACTCATCTGATGCCTCTTCTTCAGCTTCTTCCCGCATGGCCGACTCAGCTTCTTCCCCCATTGTTGTATCATCGTATTCAGGGAACCCATGGCCAGAATAGCTATCGTCGTCCTTTTCTTCTTCATTGTCTTCCATCATAACCCCTCTTTCTCCGTGCTTGGTCCAAACATTATAGTGGGGCATGAAACCGGAATCAAACAGGTGGACGCGAATGGTTCTTGAGTTAGAGTAATTCTGATCATTCTTACAGCCAGCACATGGACAAGGCATAAAACCATCCTCCCACTTGTTTGCCTGAGCTACAATCAAAAAAGTATGCACACCATCAAAGAACTGTGGAGAGCATCGGTCATCGTACATGCATTGCCGGCGCATCTTCATTACACACCACCGAATAGACCAAATTAGTACAAGTCCATACATAAAGTTCATACAACACTTAAATGCAACATACAAATAACTCTTTAGCTAAAGCATTTAAATGCAACAACAAATGCGATCAAGATCGCAACTAAGGTAACAATTGATCCAACAGCATAATGATACCAAGCCACACTATCAATGGCATATTTTCTAATCTTTCTAATCTTCAACCGCATTCTCTCCATCTTGATCTTGTGATCATCGATGACATTGGCAACATGCAACTCAAATTCCATATTCTCCCCCTCAATTCTTTTCAATTTTGATGGAGTCATGTACCTAGGGTAGGGTCACAGACCTGATCTAAGTACCCTGCCCAGGGACATCCTTAGAAGAGATCACCTTCCAGTTGAGCTACGAGGGACTCACTCCACTGACTTGAAGGACTCGACCACGAAGACTCACTCGACCACCAGAAGGTCAAGAGGCACTCTGCACTGCAACGGTCTGTAATTAAGTAGACTTTATGATAGTAAAGACACTTTATGTGGGGCATTACCAGTAACGCCCCGGACTTAACGCACCTTAAACCCTCTCCTACGTAGGCTGGCTGGGGTCCTGGCGCACTCTATATAAGCCACCCCCCTCCACAGGTAGAAGGGTTCGGCACCCTGTAACTCATATACACATAATCCACTCGACCGCCTCCGGGCTCCGAGATGTAGGGCTTTTACTTCCTCCGAGAAGGGCCTGAACTCGTACATCTCTTGTGCTTACAACCTCTCCATAGCTAGGACCTTGCCACTCCATACCTACCCCCACTCTACTGTCAGACTTAGAACCACGACAGTTGGCGCCCACCATGGGGCAGGTGTTTTACCGATTTTGTGGAGAAGTTGCGATTCTTCCGAGTACTTTCATCATGGTGACTGCTGGAGTTTTGGTCGAGGGCCGAGAGATCCGTCTCGGTGCTCTCACCTTCGTCGCCGACGACTCCGCCTGGCTCCAGGAGGCTCCACTCGACGTCGATGCGCTCCCCGTCCGCGGTGCGACGCATTTTCGCGCATGTGTCCGCGGCGTTCTGCTGCCGCAACCGTCGACCCCGTATCGGTCGACTCCCCCATCGGCCACCCTCCCGATCTCCCGCCAGCGCAAGCGCTCGGGCCGGTCGAGGCTTCAGTGGTGGGTGAGGCACGCGGTGGCTCACCAGACGGCCACCACCCAAGTTGCGGCAATCGAGCCCGACGAATCTCTTTATGGCCTGTTCGATCTGTCGACTGGCTCCGTAGAGACTGCATCTGAGTGCGATAGCAGTGATCCAGCGGCGGAAATCCTGATGGTCGACGGGCCCCGCAGTCCCCCTGGCTTCGCCCGTGATGGTGGGGCAGGCGACGGAGGCGACCCCGCACAAGACCACGAAGAGTACCAGCCCGAGCCACTCGACTCTCTGCAAAGAGAGGAACTTCGCCGCAGGAACGTGGATGCCCTGCGTACTCCCATCGCAGGAGAAACCCCCGAAGCTCGCGCCTTGCAGGAGGCACGTTTGGCCAACTTGGCCGAACACACTCGCCTGGAGAATCTTCAGCGAGCACTCGATGAGCGCGCACGGCAACGAGTTCCCGACACCAGTCGACGTCAACTCTTCCCGCCAACTCAGGTATATCGAACCCCAATCCAGAATTTAGCAGCAGCGACCCATATTGCAGAGTCCATCCAGCCCTCTCAGTCGGAAGCTGGCAGAGGCTTGATGCAGATCAGGGATCTGCTCCGGGCAGCAGGTGATCAGAATTCGGCCGTGTCGCAGTCGCGCAACAGAATTCATAGTCGATCCGTCGCTGCGAATACGGTTCAGTCGGCTCACAGCCCCAGATTGCCTCTGCGGCGTGAAGGGCGCGAGAATCGGCGAGACCAATATGGAGACCGACACGACCGAGATGATAGGCGTCGAGTGCCCAATTCCCCTACGAGGGGTGGGTCTTACGCTCCTCGGCAGCAAGATGACAGACGTCAACTCAGTGCGGGGCGAAGAGTTCCAGTCGACCCCAGAGAACCAGGCTTCGACGCGCGATCCATTATCGTGCAAGGCTTGGTCGACCGGAACAGAGCCCATCGAGGTGGACTCGACAGAGATGCGCCTATGAGCAGTCGAGTGCATGTTTCTGGTCCAGAATGTTTCATCAGAGCTATCAGAGCCGCAGTGATCCCTCCCAATTTCAGGTTGGCAACAGGAGTCAGCAAGTTCACTGGTGAGTCTAAGCCTGAAACTTGGCTTGAGGACTACCGAGTGGCGGTTCAGATTGGTGGTGGGAATGATAAGGTGGCCATGAAACATCTGCCCCTCATGTTGGAAGGTTCTGCCAAAGCATGGTTGACTCAGTTACCTCCTAGTAGCATTTACACTTGGGAAGATCTGTCCCGAGTGTTCGTCAGAATGTTTGAAGGAACTTGCAAGCGACCGGCTGGATTGACGGAGCTGCAAGTCTGCGTGCAGAAGACCAATGAGACTCTCAGGGAGTATATTCAGAGGTGGATCACTTTGCACCATACTATGGAGAATGTGTCTGATCATCAGGCAGTCTGCGCCTTCAAGGATGGTGTCAAGAACAGAGAATTGAGTTTGAAATTTGGTCGAACCGGTGACATGACCTTGAGTCGGATGATGGAAATTGCTACCAAGTACGCCAACGGCGAAGAAGAAGACCGACTCCGAAGCGGCAAGCACAAGCCGAGTCAGTCGGAGAAGGGAAACACCAGTCGGAAACAGAAGCGAAAGGCTGAACCGGCAGCTCCTGGAGAGGCTCTGGCTGTGACTCAGGGAAAGTTTAAGGGGAAACCAAAAGGATCCTGGAACCCTAAGAAGGTAAAGGATAAAGAAGGGAACGACGTGATGGATATGCCGTGCCACATCCACATGAAGAAAGACGAAGAGGGGAATTTCATTTACCCAAAACATACCACTCGCCAATGTCGACTCCTGATCCAGCAGTTTCAAGGAAAACAGTCTAAGGACAAGGAAAAGGAGTCGGACAAGGCCGAAGGCAAGAAGGACAGTGAGGAAGGATATCCGCATATCAACTCCACTCTGATGATCTTTGCAGATGCGGAAAGCAAGAGTCGATTGAAAGTCATTAACCGTGAGGTGAACATGGTTACCCCAGCAAAAGCAAATTATTTGAAATGGTCCCAAACACCCATCACATTCGACCAATCTGATCACCCGACTCATATTGCCACCCCTGGGAGGCAAGCTTTGGTGGTCGATCCAGTTGTCGAAGGCACTCGACTGACAAAGGTGCTGATGGATGGTGGTAGCGGGCTGAATTTGTTGTATGCAGACACACTGAAAGGAATGGGCATTCCGATCTCCCGACTGAGCACCAGTAACATGAGCTTTCATGGAGTTATACCAGGGAAGAAAGCCGAGTCACTCGGCCAAATAGCTCTGGATGTGGTGTTTGGTGATTCAAAACATTTTCGCAAAGAGAAGTTGACGTTTGAGGTCGTGGATTTTCAGAGTGCATATCATGCCATTTTGGGGAGACCAGCTTATGCACGGTTCATGGCTCGACCATGTTACGTGTACCTCAAATTGAAGATGCCCGGCCCAAAAGGAGTGATCACTGTCACCGGTGATCGGAAAAAGGCAGAAGAGTGCTTTCAGAAGGGCTCAAAGATTGCTGATTCCCAGGTGACAGCGGTCGAGTTCGAAGAATACAAGCAAAACACAGATCCGAGTGACTTGCTGCGATCCAAGAAACCCGCCACAGAATCTGGATTTCAGTCGTCCGGTGAGACGAAGCCTGTTCACATTCACCCGATCGACCCCGATGCAGCTCCGACCCACATCTCCACAACACTCGACCCGAAATAGGAAGAAGCGCTCATCCAGTTCCTCCGTGAGAACTGGGACATTTTTGCATGGAAGCCCACTGACATGCCAGGTGTTCCCAGGGGACTGGCTGAGCATCGCCTAAGAGTCGACTCATCTACAAAACCAGTCAAAGAGCATCTTCGGCGGTCCGCCGTCCAGAAGAGAAAAGCCATTGGTGAGGAAGTGGCTCGACTGTTGGCGGCAGGATTTATCCGAGAGATATACCACTCCGAGTGGCTCGCTAATGTCGTCATGGTTCCTAAGAAGGACAAATCACTCCGAATGTGCATTGATTTCAAGCACATCAACCGGGCTTGCCCGAAAGATCATTTTCCTCTCCCTCGCATAGATCAAATTGTTGACTCGACCGCGGGATGCGAGAGATTGTCTTTTCTAGACGCCTACTCCGGGTACCACCAGATCCGTCTGTACGGACCCAACGAGGTAAAAACAGCTTTCATCACTCCATTCGGGTGCTTCTGCTATATCACCATGCCATTCGGCCTCAAGAATGCCGGAGCCACATTTATGCGAATGATTCAGAAGTGTCTACTCACTCAAATCAGTCGGAATGTGGAAGCGTATATGGATGATATCATCGTCAAGTCATGAAAAGGTTCCGACCTGCTCGCTGACCTCGCCGAAACATTTGCCAACCTCAGAAGGTATGATATCAAGCTCAATCCATCAAAGTGCACATTCGGAGTTCCTGGTGGCAAGTTACTCGGTTTTCTTGTTTCTGAGCGAGGGATCAACGCTAATCCAGAGAAGATCGGCACTATTCTCTGAATGAAACGCCCTGTGCGAGTGCACGATGTCCAGAAGCTTACTGGATGCTTGGCCGCATTAAGTCGATTCATCTCACGACTCGGTGAAAAGGCATTGCCTCTTTACCGACTGATGAAGAAGGCAGACAAGTTCGAGTGGACTCCAGAAGCTGATGCAGCGTTTGTCGAGCTAAAAGCTCTGCTCTCCACCCAGCCGGTGCTTGCTGCTCCAATCAGCAAAGAGCCTCTGTTGCTTTATATCGCAGCCACAGGACAAGTCGTCAGTACTGTGCTTACGGTCGAGCGGGAAGAAGAAGGAAAAGCTTTCAAAGTTCAACGCCCAGTGTATTATTTGTCTGAAGTCTTGACTTCATCCAAGCAAAGATATCCTCATTATCAGAAGCTTGTGTATGGAATATACATGACCACAAAGAAGGTTTCTCATTATTTCTCTGATCATTCCATCACAGTCGTCAGCGACGCTCCACTATCAGAGATTTTGCACAACAGAGATGCAACTGGTCGAGTGGATAAATGGGCGATTGAACTTCTTCCCCTAGATATCAAGTTTGAGGCAAAGAAATCCATTAAGTCCCAGGCAATAGCAGATTTCCTCGCCGAGTGGATTGAATAGCAGCAGCCGACTGAAGTTCACTCGGAGCATTGGACGATGTTTTTTGATGGCTCTAAGATGTTGAATGGTTTCGGTGCTGGGGTTGTCCTGGTTTCCCCCAGAGGAGATAAGCTCAGATATGTGCTCCAGATTCACTTTGATTCCTCCAACAATGAGGCAGAGTATGAGGCCCTCTTATACGGATTGCGCATGGCCATTTCACTCGGCGTCCGTCGCCTGATGGTCTATGGCGACTCAGATTTAGTGGTCAACCAAGTGATGAAGGAGTGGGATGTGAGAAGCCCAGCCATGACTGGATACTGCAGTGCGGTGAGGAAGCTGGAAAAGAAGTTCGAGGGGTTGGAGCTTCATCATATACCCCGACTGAAAAATCAAGCAGCTGATGATCTAGCAAAGATAGGTTCCAAGAGAGAGGCCATTCCGAATGGTGTGTTCTTGGAGCATATACACACTCCGTCAGTCAAAGAAGACCCTTTCACCGAAGAAGCTCCACAGCCCAAGAGTGCCATGGATCCGACTGAGGTTGAAGTCCCAGCAGTGGTCGACTTGGTCATGGAGGTCTTGGTGGTCATTCCCGACTGGACAGTTCCGTATATCGTGTATATCCTGAGAAAAGAGCTTCCGGAGGATGAGGAAGAGGCTCGACAGATCGTCCGTCGATCTAAAGCCTTTACCGTAATCAAAGGACAGTTATATAGAGAAAGCGCGACTGGAGTTGGTCAGAAGTGCATAACACCAGAAGAAGGTCGAATCATCCTTAATGATATCCACTCGGGAACCTGTGGTCGTCATGCGTCCTCTCGGACCATCGTGGCCAAAGCATACCGAGCCGGATTTTACTGGCCAAAGGCGAATGAGATGGCAAAGGAAATAGTAGATAAGTGCGAGGGATGTCAGTTCTACTCGAATATGTCGCACAAGCCTGCATCAACTCTGAAGACCATTCCACTCGTCTGGCCTTTCGCAGTATGTGGGTTGGACATGGTCGGTCCTTTGAGAACAGGGCGAAGTGGCTTCACGCATGTACTGGTGGCAGTCGACAAGTTCACCAAGTGGATTGAGGCTAAACCAATCAAGAACCTTGACGCCGGTGCTGCTGTTAGCTTCATCAGGGAACTGATATTCAGATATGGAGTCCCGCACAGCATCATTACGGATAATGGGTCGAACTTTGACTCGGAGGAATTCAGGGATTTCTGCAACTCTCAAGGCACACGAGTCGACTACGCTTCAGTCGCCCATCCGCAGTCGAATGGACAAGCAGAGCGAGCCAATGGTCTGATTCTCAAGGGATTGAAACCCCGACTGATGCGTGATCTCAAGCATGCAGCTGGAGCTTGGGTCGACGAACTTCCCTCGGTGCTTTGGGGACTGCGGACCACACCTAATCGGTCGACCGGAAGAACTCCATTCTTCTTGGTCTACGGAACTGAAGCAGTCTTGCCGAGTGATCTTCTCCACAATGCTCCTCGAGTTGAGATCTACAACGAAGCAGAAGCTGAACAAGCGCGGCAGGACGTAGTCGACCTTTTAGAGGAAGAAGGGGAGATGGCTCTGATCCGATCGACCATCTACCAACAAGATTTGCATCGTTTCCACGCCAGAAATGTGAGGGGTCGAGCCTTCCAGGAAGGAGATTTAGTTCTCCGAGTGGATCAGAAGAAACCACACAAGCTTGCTCCTTCTTGGGAAGGACCCTTCATCTTCACCAAAGTTCTCCACAACGGGGCGTACCGTCTTTACAACGTCGAACATAATATCGACGAGCCCCGAGCTTGGAACGCGGAACTACTTCGCCCATTTTACACTTAAGTTTATCACTCGGATAAGTTGCAATAAAGTACTCCTGTAGTTCATGGATTTCAAAATAATAGTGTCATAGTTCCTCCATAATTTTTGTCAGTTTTTATTTTTGTCCAATAAAATTTTCCCCTCAGTGGGTGACTTAGCCGCGAATCCGTTTCGCCTAAGTTTGTAAAAATCCTTACCGAGTGGTGAGCCAGACTCCCACTCAGAGGCTTAGCTGCGAATCCGTTTCGCCTAAGATTAAATAAAATCCTACCGAGTGGTAAGCCAGACTTCCACTCGGGGGCTTAGCTGCAGTCCAAGTACTCGCCTAAGTTATAAAAATCCTACCAAGTGGTAAGCCAGACTTCCACTCGGAGGCTTAGCTGCAGTCCAAGGACTCGCCTAAGTTACCAAAATCCTACCGAGTGGTAAGCCAGACTTCCACTCGGAGGCTTAGCTGCAGTCCAAGGACTCGCCTAAGTTACCAAAATCTTACCGAGTGGTAAGCTAGACTTCCACTCGGAGGCTTAGCTGCAGTCCAAGTACTCGCCTAAGATTAAATAAAATCCTACTGAGTGAAGAGCAAACCTCTCACTCGGGGGCTTAGCTGCAGCCCAGTGCTCGCCTAAGTTATCAAAATCCTACCGAGTGAAGAGCAAACCTCTCACTCGGGGGCTTAGCTGCAGCCCAGTGCTCGCCTAAGTTATCGAAATCCTACCGAGTGAAGAGCAAACCTCTCACTCGGGGGCTTAGCTGCAGCCCAGTGCTCGCCTAAGATATAAAAATCCTACCGAGTGAAGAGCAAACCTCTCACTCGGGGGCTTAGCTGCAGCCCAGTGCTCGCCTAAGTTATCAAAATCCTACCGAGTGAACAGCAAACCTCTCACTCGGGGGCTTAGCTGCAGCCCAGTGCTCGCCTAAGTTATAAAAATCCTACCGAGTGAAGAGCAAACCTCTCACTCGGGGGCTTAGCTGCAGCCCAGTGCTCGCCTAAGTTATCAAAATCCTACCGAGTGAAGAGCAAACCTCTCACTCGGGGGCTTAGCTGCAGCCCAGTGCTCGCCTAAGTTATCGAAATCCTACCGAGTGAAGAGCAAACCTCTCACTCGGGGGCTTAGCTGCAGCCCATCGCTCGCCTAAGTTATCAAAATCCTACCGAGTGAAGAGCAAACCTCTCACTCGGGAGGCTTAGCCGCAGCCCAGCGCTCGCCTAAGTTATCAAAATCCTACCGAGTGAAGAGCAAACCTCTCACTCGGGAGGTTTAGCTGCAGCCCAGCGCTCGCCTAAGTGGATTAAGGAATAAGTCGACTGCAGTGAGCGTCTTGCTTTGAACCTGCAAAAGACATTTCGAGCCGAAAGCAATCATATTCAAACACCAAATTCGAGTTCAGATCGATACCTGAAGGAACCGAAAGTGCTCAGGCACTAAGCCTGTTAAGGTTTATCGGTTACAACTCCACTTGGCATACCGAGGCAAATTTAAAGCGTCGAGCTTAGAAGAAGTTTTTTACCCCTCCTGTGGAGGGCTGGAAGGTGCAACAAACTCATCGAGATCAATTCCATCTGCGATCCGAGTAGCAGCAACAAGGAAAGTTTCCATAAAGGACCTGAAGTCGTGTTTCTTAGTGTTGGCCACTCGGAGGGCAGCCAGCTTGTCTTCTCGCGCATCTTTGCAGTGGACTCGGGCCAGACACAGAGCAACATCTGCACCGCACCGAGCCGAGGACTTTTTCCACTCCTGCACTCGACCAGGGACAGCGTTCAAACGAGCCATCAGCGACTCGAGGTCGTTCTGGAGTGTCTCCCCGGGCCAGAGCGTTGAGTCGATGCGAGATGTGGCGACCTTCAGCCTTGCAAGATAGTCCACGGCAGCTGCAACACGGGACTCCAGTCGGAAAACATTCATGGCAACTTCGTCGTTCACCGGAGAATTGATGGGGTCAAGGTTTGGTTCCAGTCGGCTAGTCTCTTCTTCAAAGTTTTGACAAAATTCTGCAAGGAAGATCACGGAGTCAAGGCAATGGTCGAATGAAAAAAACCACCATTGAAAATGATTGTTGAGCGTAAAGGTTTACCTTCAAGCATAAGAAACAGCTTCTTGGCAAGGCCACTCAGGAAGACCTCCAGGTCATTTTTCTTCCCAAGAACAGCTTTCAGAGTAGCATTTTCTTGCTCAAGCTTTGTGACTGAAGCTAACTTCTCGTCAACAAGCTTGATCTTCTCAGCCAGTTCAAGGTCTTTTTTCCTTTGGGCCTCCCTCACCTTACCTACAAGTTACAGCAAGATCAGATTTTGAAACAAATGAAGGGAAAAAGTCGTCGTCAAAGTCTCACCAAACATACCTTCGGTCTCCTCCTTCGCCTTCGTCAGATTCTCCTGAACCAGCTTCAAATTCAGCTCGAGATGAATGTGCTTGTTTTCCAGTTCAGTGTAGCGAGCCGCAAGGTCACAGGAGTTCTGCGAAGAACCAATCGACTAAATGTCAAAAACAATTCACTTCCGAGTGAAAAAGGAAAAATCACGTGTTTCTAAGACTACAGCCGAATTCAAGCATTCGACCGTAGTCTCGGGGACTACACCCAGTGGGTGCACTCAGCGTGACCCCACTAATCCTATTGAAGACAGAGTCGACCAGTCGACCGGTTTGCGAAATCCAGTCGCCATAGTCGAATGACGGAGAGACTGAACTTATAAAGCCTAAGGCCGACTGCCAGCAGTCGACCTTAGCCTTGGGGACTACACCCAGCGGGTGCACTCAGTGTGCCCCCGCTAACACGGAGTTTAAATTGGCACACCTAGTGGGTGACTACTATAAATTCTGGAAAGAAAAGTTTTTGATAGCATATCCTAACAGAACAAACGGTGGTCGACTGACCTGAACATTGCTTTGGAGGGCGGAACTGGCGTCGTAAGCTGCCTGGCTCGCATCCCGGATGGTCCTCAACTGCTCCATCATGATCCCTGCCTGGCGTATCGCCTCCTTCGCTGCGCCAGCTTGGTCCTCTGGGACGTGGTGCGTCGTGAAGAGGGAGGGCTGCGGAGCACTCGTCAGCGGATCTGCGAAGGACACAGTGTGTCGAGTGGTGTTTTCCTCCTCCGCGACCAGAGTCTCAGGCACCGTCACATCCTGGGGCACCCTGCTGGCCGACGCTTTCCTTCTCATTCTGTGCTTCAGCGGTTCCTCATCTTCATCATCATCAGGGAGAGTGATAACAACATTGGATGGAGCTACAGAAAAGAATCAGAATTAGAGATCATGAGTCAGTCGACTAGAAACGGTGTTAAGAGTATAATACCAGGTTTTGAGGTTGTTGCGTCCTCCATCTCATGGTCGTCAGCCCGGGCTGAGGTCTCAGAAGTAGCAGCACTGCAACTCCAAAGAGTCAGTCGACTAACTCCAGCGCCAACCAGAGATAAAGTTCACGCAAAATAAGGAGACTTAAGCAACATGATTACCCTGATATGGTGGGGATGGACACCTTCATCTTTGGTAGGTGCTTGGTCGGCTTTGACGGGGCCGCCCTGGGCTGCTTCGACGCCTTTTCAGTCGGCGCCGGAGAGGTGGTCCGAGGGCGCTTGGTCGACTGAGTGACAGTCGCAACCCCCTTGCCACGTTCAGTCGCAGGGTCATGGACAAGCTTCGACCGCCTTTCCGAGCGCGGTGGTGCAACCTCCTCCTCCTCCTCTTCCTCGTCCTCATCAACATCATCATTATCGTCATCAGTGTCATCATCATCATCATCATCCTCAGCGGCGTTCGAGTCCCACTCCTCCTCCTGGCTCTCGCCCCCGCTCGCTTCTCCCTCCTCAGTCAGAGCTTGTGCTCCGTTGGGCATCGAGTACAGCTCAGTGAGGGCCTGATAGACATCCAGACAAAGATCAGTCGACCAATCGGCAGGGAAAACAGAAATAAATATGACGAGAATACAATGAGAAGTGGAGCAGACATACCTTGTTTGGATCACTGTGGCAGTCGAGTGGAGGAATCCTTCTGGCTCCGCGAGGGTTATCCTTGTTCCCAGTAACAGCGGCCATCCACCTTTCCAGAGTGGCATCGTCGACTGTTTCTGGATTGACCCAAGTCACATCCTCAGTCCCGCAGTACAACCACATGCAATGGCTCCGGAACTGAAGAGGCTAGATACGACGCCTAAGGAAAACCTCCAGGAGATCCATACCCGTCACTCCATCCCGAACCAACTGAACTACACGCTCCATCAGCATCTTCACGTCAGCTTTCTCCTCCGGAATCACCTTCAGAGAGGAGGGCTTGTTCACTCGGTCCATGGTGAACTGAGGGAGTCCACTCGACTGCCCCGGCGTCGACTGATCCTGGCAGTAGAACCAGGTCGACTGCCAGCCTTTGACTGACTCGGGAAATGTCATGGCTGGGAAGGTGCTCTTGCTCCTCACCTGGATCCCTAGACCCCCACACATTTGGACAACTCGGGTTTTTTCGTCGCCTGGGCTCGCCTTCTTCACGGTCTGAGAGCGACACGTGAATATGTGCTTGAACAAGCCCCAATGCGGTCGACAACCCAGAAAACTCTCACACATGGACACAAACGCGGCAAGATAGGCGATAGAATTCGGGGTGAAGTGGTGGAGTTACGCTCCAATGAAGTTCAAGAAACCACGAAAAAAAATGCTCGGCGGCAAAGAGAATCCGCGGTCGACATGGGTAGCCAGAAGCACGCACTCACCCTCTTCTGGCTGGGGCTGCCACTCTTTCCTCGGAAGCCTCACAGCTCCATGAGGGATCAGGCCCTCGTTGGCCAAGTCGAGGAGATCCTTCTCCGTGATGGTCGACTGGATCCAATCTCCCTGGACCCAGCCTTTCGGCAGGCGAGATCTAGACAAAGACCCGCCGCAGCTGGTGGATCTCCCCTTCGCATTCTCCATCGCCGACGCCTTCTTCGCGCGTTCCAGCGCCGCCGTCTTCTCCTTGACCATGGCTACCGGCGAGGCGCGCGAGGAGAGGTTGTGCGGAGGCGAGAGCGAGCGCGTTGGGCGGAGACGAAGGGAGCAGAGGGAGAATGCTGAGGCACTGTTCAAAAAACCCTCGCCGGGCGCATTTATAAGATCCCTTCCGAGTGGATGACAGGTGGGCCCGGTCGATCTAATCATATCCTGAAACAGTTGCGCGAGCGTGATACGTGGCGAAAAAAGCGGCGCGGGGATCAAGGCGTCTATGCCCCGTCCCATCCGAGCGCCGCGGACCGCTCCGCTTCGCGCGCTCCCCCAAATTCCGTATCCCGCGGAATCCGCGAACGGCAGATCAGTCTGCCAGACGCGGGATTCCCTGCGATCCGTCGCTCGGAAATCAGCGAAGTCCAAAAGATCACTCGACGAAGAAAAAGAATGGATCGAGTCGACTGAAGAAAAGTTGCTCACTATCAACAAAGAGATTTTTTGGTTCAAAGCAACGCACGACTAGCATGCGAAGGTTAATCAGAAACAACATCAACTCCTTCATCACTCAAGCCTCAATCCATTCGGGGGCTAATGATGGAGTCATGTACCTAGGGTAGGGTCACAGACCTGATCTAAGTACCCTGCCCAGGGACATCCTTAGAAGAGATCACCTTCCAGTCGACCTACGAGGGACTCACTCGACTGACTTGAAGGACTCGACCACGAAGACTCACTCGACCACCAGAAGGTCAAGAGGCACTCTGCACTGCAACGGTCTGTAATTAAGTAGACTTTATGATAGTAAAGACACTTTATGTGGGGCGTTACCAGTAACGCCCCGGACTTAACGCACCTTAAACCCTCTCCTACGTGGGCTGGCTGGGGTCCTGGCGCACTCTATATAAGCCACCCCCCTCCACAGGTAGAAGGGTTCGGCACCCTGTAACTCATATACACATAATCCACTCGACCGCCTCCGGGCTCCGAGACGTAGGGCTTTTACTTCCTCCGAGAAGGGCCTGAACTCGTACATCTCTTGTGCTTACAACCTCTCCATAGCTAGGACCTTGCCACTCCATACCTACCCCCACTCTACTGTCAGACTTAGAACCACGACAAATTTTTCTTTCAAATACTCCTTTTCTCTTTCAACTAAATTTAACCTCTCGACAATAGGGTCGGTTGGAATTTCCGGTTCACATACCTCCTAGATAAAAATATCTATGTCAACTTGATGGGCACAATTTGTCATAAACACGAAAAGCAACAAATAGTTTTAAAAGAGAATATACCACATCCGAATCATAACACGGATGAGGGCCGACTGGGACGGATATCAAAACCATGGCACTATGTATAACAAACAACATACGGGTAAGATAATTATACAAGTAACTATATATCTAAATCACACAAACATGATTTTTTTATATAAAAAAGATAAGAATAAGAGGCTCACCACAAGGTGGTGCCGGCGACGGGTCGGTGCGGACGATCGACGGTGGTTACGACGGAGACGGGAAGGCACTAAGTAAACCACACCTACATATGCAAACTAAGAGTTATTTTAAGCTCAAATTGCATATAAAACAAATAAAATACCACATATAATTCCTCCCAAATTACTAAAACCCACAAATTAATCACTATATAAAGCATTGCAAGAGCTAATCTAGCAATGAAAGATGAAAGGACAAAGTTGCTAACCTTTGTGATCACTTGAATGGATCAGGGCCTTCAAATCTTAACAAAATTTGGGCAAAATGTGTGATGAGCTCGAGGGGAAGAGAGGAAGAACAGAGAGGAGGAGAGGGGAAAGGGGGAAGAACAGAGCAAGTTGGACGAAGGGTTTATATGTAGGATGACCTATAGTACTGGTTTGTGGCAAGAACCTGTACTAAAGGTGCTGGACGGGCCCCAGTCTGACAACATCCTGCCACCACTCTCTTTAGTACCAGTTCGTGGCACGAACCGGTACTAAAGAGAGCGACCCGCCTAGCCGTTGGAACCGGCACTAATGGTCACATTAGTGCCGGCTCAATTTCAAACCGGGACTAATGAGCTGCACATTAGACCCTTTTTCTACTAGTGTCTGTGTCATCCTATGTTATAAATGTTGCATGAGGAATCACATCCGACATAATTATCCATCACTGATCCATTGCCTACGACCTTTTGACATATTGATCTTAGTTTAGTTACTTCTCCATTGCCACTGTTACGATTACTACAAAACAACTACTGTTACTTTTGCCACCGTTACCGTTACTTCCATATTACTTTGCTACTAAAAACTTTTCTGCAGATATTAAGTCTTTCAGGTGTGGTTGAATTGACAACTCAGTTGCTAATACTTGAGAATATTCTTTCGCTCCCCTTGTGTCAAATCAATAAATTTAGGTTGAATACACTACCCTCGAAAACTGTTGTGATCCCCTATACTTGTGGGTTATCAAGGAGTAATGACCATCACCGACGGTCGAAATATCAGCGAGGGAGTGTGTCCACCATATATGAGAGAAGAAGAATGTCGACTGTTTTTATGGGGGTCGCCTCTCCTTCCTTCTCGTGTGCTAGACATTTTGGTTTAATGCACTCGAGGACGAAGGAAGGAGCGACCATCATCAACGGTCGAATATATACCCCACGTGAGCTAAGAGTTTTCAAAAAAAGACTCGACGGACCAATAGTCAACCCATGCTAAATAATAATGATCTAATTTAGTTTTTGTAGTACATATATTGAAGTTTAGAAGTTTAATCTTTGAATTATGAACATATGAAATATCATCGGACGATGAAAGTCTAGGGGAGTGCTCCTGGTGCGGCGACAACCGGGGTTTCTGCAACAGACCTCACTTGGTAGAAGGTTGGCTCTTCAGCATTAAGCTCCAGGAGACCGTCGATGTTGAAATGGTACGCAACAACGCAAAGTGTTTTTTCGTAATTAAGCTCGACTTCTTCTTCTTCAACGTGTAATTTTCGTCTTTTACAATTCGACTAGCTTATCCCATGCCATGCAAGACGCTATGTTTTGGAGAGGATGGATTTTGAACATCATGAAAATATGGAAACAAAGATAGTTCACCTAAGGACCCAAATCTATACAATTCTGTGAGCGTATCCCATTTTGGTTGCCCGAATTGGGAAGCAATTTGCAAGGAATATGATTTTCATGAGGGTATGCTTGTCACCATGGATCTTGGTGAATCTGACATCGAGGAAGACAATATGGACATTTGGGTCCTTGTTTATACGCTTCCAATTATACCGCTATGTGAGTTTCTCAAACATAGTTATTAAGTAATTTATATTGTTTATTTCAAAATAGTTGATAGCTTATTTCCATTGGTAGCTTATTTTCATTCTTCAAAAAATGTGTGGAAGATGGTAGACAGAACCTACTATACCGATGGCGCAGAATTAACTTATCAGGAGAAAAGTCATCTGATATCATTTATTAATGATCTTGAGAATTACAATATCTATAATCAAACTCCTTTACATTATGGTCAATACGTGCCACTAGTGCACGTGTTGAACTACGGTAACATCCATGGAGATGGCATGGTAAGATTTTTTTACCATTACGACATCCGTGCATCTTTTGCTTAAAATTCTTCTAAAACTAAACTACATTGCTAACTACGAAGTTATTACTATGTTTTTCAATAGAAAATCCCGAAAGATTGTGTGCCTCATCTGATGTTTCTGAAAGGTCGCCTTGATGTTATGAGCTTACGACCAGGTCATCCTACGCATCACAGCTGTTCATACCGGACTTCTAAAACCGATGAAGACATGACAATCAAAGATTGGGAACAATGTATGGTCAGTCACAGGGAGGTACTTGGAAGCAACATTGTGTGACGTGCAAGAATTAGAGACATGATAATCTCCATTCTCCAGAGTCAGGGCCTATCTTGTTGTATGCTATCTTACCTAAGAGAGTGTAGTAGGTCCTATTAGAGAGGAGTAAGTCAGGTACAATGTGTTATTATGTGATACAATGTGTTAGAGTTCATGATGATGAGGAGGAGTTGTGATTATGACTAGTGGCCAACTTGCTATATGATTTCTCATTGACGAAAATGATGATCATGAGGAGTTGTTATATGACAACACTACTAGGAAAAGGGCTATAGATAGGACTGATTCTAATGGCGCACCAGGTAAGTAGTGCGCCACTATTATATACTAATGGTGCACCAGTTGCTTGTGCGCCATTAGTGTGGAAGACACTAATGGCGCACCGTGCTCACGGTGCGCCACCACTATTGATTTTTTTCCCATTTTTCCATACAAACTAATGGCGCATGGATGACAAAGTGCACCATTACTAGTTAGAACTAGTACTGGAGCACGACCAAGACAGTGCGCCATTAGTATATAATTTTTTTTTACTTTTTTGCAAACCTGCTAATGGCGCACTATGCCAAAGTGCGCCATTAGTAGTTTAAACTACTAATGGCGCACTGTGCCATGGTGCGCCATTATCATAATTTTTTTTTACTTTTTTGCAAAACTACTAATGGCGCATGTCACTGTGGTGCGCCATTAGTATGTTGGGTTACTAATGGCGCATGGCTTAGTGGTGCCCCATTAGTAACCTGGGACCAGCTAGATATTTTTGGACAGCCACGCCTACACACTCACTTTCCCCACTTCATTCCCCCCACCTCCTTCTCTAAGCTTGTCAGCTGCCTCCTCCTCCTCACCTCATTTGCACCATAGATTCATCAAAATTAAGTGGTGAAATTACCTTTTTTTTGATAGGTAAGTAAGGGGAAAGCTATCTTCATGTTGTAGATCTACTTTTTTTCTCCCTAGCTCGCTCCAACAACGTGCACATGCACTTTTTGTGGCCTAGCTAGATCTATGTATGTTTGTGGTGTTGCTTGTGTTTGTGGTGTTGCATATATGTTTGTGTTTGCAGGTACCGGTATTTGAAATGCGATAGTTGCCAATATTTTGTCGGAATGATTCATTTCCGTTTTGGCGAGAATTTTGGCACTATGCATTCTTTTTGGTCCTATTTTTAGGGAAGGTCATGCCAAATTTTTTCTTGGTTCTAAAATATCATTTTGCTCTACCCCGCAGGCGACCATGGTCCGCACGATGACCGAAGGCATCGTGAATAGGTTTTTGAGCTCCGCAAAGGCCGAGATGCTTCAAAAGAACAAGATGGAGATAAGATGTCCGTGTCGAAGATGCAAGCTGAAGAGCCTTATTGCGGACCTGGATTACGGGCAGGTGCGGGACTACCTGCTCTTGCGTGGTTTCATGGATGGCTATCGGTGGCAAGGTGATGAAGATGACTATGAAGTCGTCCATGGGGGCCGGGAAAGAAATGAGGAAGGGCAACAAGACAACCACCGCGGCGAGGGCGGGCGAGAAGACGAAGAATCTCTAGGACATGATCACGACGGTGATGATGTACACAATCATCATGTAGAAGATGTCGTACATGATGATGAGGAAGATCAAGACGAAGGGCATGATCATGAAGATGAAGATGCCGGAGCAGACGACGATGGAGGCTGGGTGCAGGACCCTCATATTCAAGAGCTGCTTCGCAAGCAGACGGATAACGCAAGAGCTGCCGCCCGAGAGAAAGCCAAGCTAGATCAACTGGAGATAGAAGCGGTTACTCCATTGTATGAAGGATGCAGGCCCGAGGATACCCGCCTGAAAGTAACGCTCATGGCTCTGGAGATGAAGGTAAAACACAAAATGACCGAGGCCAACAGAGGACGGACGGAGATATACTCAAAGAGCACAACTCATGTTTCACGCGTTGGTTCAAGCAGAAGCTTCTATCGTACCCTTTACATGAGGATTCTTCCGCGGAAGAACAACTCATATTCGCCTTGTCACAGGGCGCCGAGCACAACCTGATGACCTATGAGGCATACGATATCAACGGCTACACATTCTACACCGAGGACAAGGACATGAAGAGCGATGGTTATCAGAACTCCGGGGTAACGATGGAATCCAGACAGCCCTATGGCACAGGATCCGGACGACGACGACAACGACGATGGTACATTTACCAAAGTCGATAAGTACTTTGCCGAACATGGGTACACTGACGACTTCTGCGGGCCTCTTTCTCAAGAACCCAACCAAGACGACCGCAATCTAGCTGGTACGACGGAGAAATCCAATTGCAATAGGCGTCGTCTGTCGTTCAGTTCTCAGGAGACGCCTCCAGCTCCCGCCTTCACCGAGCCTCAAATAGCTGAGGTGCAAAATATTATCAGCCCCAACACGCTCAAGAAAGCGGTCTGTGAGCAGAACTCGGTCCCATTACAGGAGATCAAGAAGAAGGGACGGAAACGAAAGACTAACAAGGGCGCCAGTGCGAGCCAGCCGGCACCGAGTTCGATCCATGCTCAGGACGGGCCACCTTCACCTAAGGATATCTCGAGGAGGGTGCATGTGGCGGGTAGGGCGATGCTACCGCCAAATATGCTGAATGCTACAACCGGTGCTATGCGGAGTCTGCACGACAGTGTTCTTTCTTTGGAGAAGCAGCGTCTGAGAGAGAATGATGTGGCATACCCGGTTTTCGTGGCCAAGGTGCCAGAGGGCAAGGGCTTTGCGGATGGCGACATCGGGGGTACGGTCGTCCTGCGGTTTGATGACATCTTTGCTATGTTTAACCTTCATCCGCTGCACTACACCTTCGTTCGGCTGTTTTCGCTGAGTATGGAGATGCGGATCATTAGAGACAAGACCCCGAACATCGTGATAGTCGACCCCTTCTACATGCGTGCCAAGCACTTGAACAGCGCTGGGGACCGCCAAGTTGCGAGTTCACACCTCGAAGGCGTCATTCTGGCAAACCCAGATAAGGATAACTTCCTTGTGGCTTACTTTCCTGAGTAAGTCATCCCTTAACCGCCCCGTAACATATGATTTCTTAGATTTTGATCGTTCTTTTTTTTCTAACATTCCATGTTTTGTGCAGTGACACACATTGCACACTCATCCTCTTAAGCCCGAAATATTCCATGGCCACGTATTTCGACCCGAACCGCAACTTCAAGATAGACTACACAAATGTCAAGAAAGTTCTTGATGATGTTCTCCCCGGCTACGCCAAATCTGGAGGCACCTTCACCAGGGCAGTTCGTAAGTACGGCAAGCACATGTTCTCACACAATACGAAGTTCTGCTGTGTCAAGCAGCCGCCTGGCGGTCAGAAGGATGCCTACTACGCCCTCCATCACATGCGGGCGATCGTAAGGGAGCATCATCAACTTCTGCTACCAGATAATCTCAAAGATTGGGCCGCGAGCTTGTCGGCAGTCCAGGACGCGGACCTCAGACAAGAATTCTTTCACATCCAGTCGGAGTTTGCGGACATCATCCATCAAGATGTCCTTCATACCTCGGGGCAGTTCTTCGTCAGATATCAACCGTCCAACAGTGAGATAGATGAAATGCTACAAATGCAGGGTGACAACGACCGTGATTTCATGACCATCACGACAGACGGCGGCTTCATCCACGCTCCTGTCCGATGAGTCGAGTCGAAAGTAGTGATGTGTAGTTCTGAAACATTGATTAGCTCATGTTGTAATTAAACTTTAATGAATTCGTATGTCTTTTTGGTTTGGACAGTCGTTCAACTTAGATGTAATCGATGCTATTTATTAGTAGGACCATGAATCGTGCTATTAATGTCTTGCTTTTCTCTTTTGATCCTTTTGTTGCATACTTACATATTGCTTATGTATTGTCTGTTGTTTGGCTTGTGCATAGAGATGCCGTCGTATGTCGTGTACAAGGGTAAGGTTCCCGAAGTCTACGACGACTGGGAGGAGTGTCGGAGACAGGTTCACTGTTTCAGCGGTAACAGTTACAAAGGGTACACCACTAGGGCGGAGGCCGAATCTAGATATGCCCGCTATCTAGCGGGAGAGAGGAGGGAGCGTTGGAGGAACCGGATGAGGACCAGTTTGATCGCGATGATGCTCATCGTGATGACCACACTCTCTTTTATGTGATGGTAGTTTAGATGATCGATATCGACTTGTAATGTGAAGACAAACTCGATACTCGCGGTCTTGAGACTTGTAATGTTTTATCTTTGTTCGGTCTTTTGAATTCAGAGACTAATATGATGAATTGTATTCGGAGACTAATCTTCTATTGTATTCGATGAATCTGATGTTGCTGTGTGCTGCTGTCTATATTCTGTCCAATAATATATTTTGTAACTTGTGCAAAAATCAAAAAACCAAAAAAAAACCAAATATTCAAACTAATGGCACATCAAGGCAGAGTGCGCCATTAGTATGCCAAAGGATACTAATGACGCATCGAGGCAGAGTGCGTCATTAGTGTGACAAAGCACATGGTTACATATGCCCCCGGGAGGCATACTAATGGCACATGGAGTTACATACTAATGGCACACTGCCAGGTGCGCCATTAGTATACCAAATACTAATGGCGCACCAGTGGTGCGCCATTAATAAAAAATTCTAATGGCGTGCTACTAATGGCGCACCGGTAGTGCGCCATTAGTAGGCAAAACCGGTACGTCATTAGTAGGCCTTTTCCTAGTAGTGCAATGATGTATTATGATGATAAGTTGTTAATGATATGGTGATGATGAGTTATTATGTCATTGAGTGAAAGAACCGCGGTTTAGTTTCAAGTGGATGGATCCAAAGTGACAATTGGTCACTTTGAATCCATGCACTTGAAACTAATCCACGGTTCTTTCACCCAATTATGTAATAACACATTCTGATGTAAAAACAATCTCTAAATTGCTACTGTATGAAAACATGTATAATGGTGTATGAATACGGCATAAAACAAAAAAATACGTAACTATAGTAGTAGCGCGGGTAGGGAGGTGCGCTGCTAATAACTACCAGTAGCGCTCTCTAAAAAAGTGCTACTGCTATGCAGGTATAGCAGTAGCGCGGGCAGACACACGCTACTGATACACTTTAGCTATAGCGCCGTATCAGTAGCGCGCCACCCCGTGCTACTGCTATACCTAAAACCGGCGCTACTACTAGCATTTTCCCTAGTAGTGCACCCACTGTATCTGGAAGCCCATCTTTAACATCATCTGTCTTAGAAATCCCCACTCAACATGATTATAAGATTTGTTCATATCCAATGTTAATGCAGAATATCCATTAGCCGGGTCTTTTCTTTATTGCATGAAAGCATTCATATGCCACCAACATATTATCGGCAATAAGCCTACCTGGAACAAATGTGCTTTTTGTCGGGGATGTAATTTCAAGCAAGATTTTCTTAAGTCTATTAGCAAGCATCTTTGATATAATTTTATAGACCAAATTGCAAAGCCTTGTAGGCCTATAGTGCATAATTACCTCGGGACTCCCAACTTTAGGAATAAGCACAATATTTGTTGAGTTCCAACCTGCAGGTATATTTTTACTGTTTTTTTTGAAGGTCGTATCTTTTTACTGTTAATTGCACCAAAAACCTCATCAGTCAACTCGTCACCAACAATACGCCAAAACCTCTTAAAGAAAACTGCATGGAGACCATCAGGCCCTGGGCCTTCATATCTCCAAATTGAGACAAAGCCTTTCGGACATCATCTCTTGTACTCCCTCTGTAAACTAATATAAGAGTGTTTAAATCACTAAAATAGTAATCTAAACACTCTTATTAGTTTACGGAGGGAGTATATGGGGCCGTTAACAGATCATTCATAGAACTCGTGACCAGCAGCTTAACCGAAGCTAGAAGGTTCTGGTCTACTATATCACCTCCATCAGGTTTGAACAAGTTTGCAAAATAATCACCAATCAAGGGCTTGAGATTTTCATTCCCTTCCACCCATTCAGTACTTTCATTTTTCAATCATTTGATCAAGTTCCTTCTCCTCCTCGCAGAAGCAAAGTGTTGGAAGTACGAATTGTTACGATCGCCACGTCACAGCCAACTCACCCTGCCTCTTTTAATTCAAAAAAAAAAAAAAACTCACCCTGCCTCTCTGCGCCCAATAAATTTCATCCTGCTCAGGAGGTTCTCTATAAAAACTGCCAACTCCTTTTGCTTCATACTGCTTCATACTGATATCAGTTGAAAACGGCATTCTCGTCGAAGCCTCAAGGTCCTTATGTGGCTTCCTGAGACGAGCACGAGGGCCATTTAGCACTTTTTTATCCCATGCATGGAGGTCCTTATGGACTAAGTCGACCTTCTCCTTTGCCGTCGGACACAGTTCCCATTGCATAGGCTTCTCCCAAGAGGTCTTGACTATTTCTTCCACTGTTTCTTCAGCTAGCCACCTGGCCTCAAATTTCAGTTTGTAAATAGGACTGCTATCAGCCACACCTGCCAGATGATTTGTGTCCATGCAAATTGATCGGTGGTCTGACTTTCCCAGCCTGCGTTTGAAACAGCTCGGTCCAATCTCTCATGCAGTCCTCCTCGAAACCAAGTAAACTTGTCCCCTTCATACCTAATATCCTCAAGCATGCAATCAGATAGAGCATCCTGAAACACTTGAAGACGCGAGTGTTGACGAGGTGCTCCTCCTTTCTTCTCTGACGAGAACAAGATTTCGGTAAATTCTTCACTGACCAGCCATGGCAAACCGGACTGAGCATGGAGATCACGCAGGATACGGTACGTGCGATCTTTATTATCCCAGCTTGGTTCCCCATAAATTCCAGTCAACCTTCACATGTCCCCATTGGGACCCTCAACCGAAACATCAATGAAATCTAGGTTGGTAGTCTCAGAGTAGATCCTCACCTCCTTCCAAACAAGCAACAACCCACCCTTTCTTCCATATAAGCTTGGAGCAACGATCATGTGATCCATACGTAATTTTTTCATCAATTCTTGTGTCTTAGTGTCATCTAGATGTGTTTCAGACAGAAAAGACGCATCTGAATTATTTCGCCTCTGGATGTTCATAAGAGAACGAACTGTTGGGGCCCGAGGATACCCCGACAATTCCATCTAATGAGCTTCATAGTTCCCAGCGATCTTTCACAAAACTCGGTCTTTGCCAAGGACAAAAAAAATCTGCTTCTAATCAACCCTAACCTGCACGAGAGGAGGCTCCACGTAGCAGAGACAAAATTACGGTCAAGGGTCAAACCACAGAACGGGCAGCCCTCGCTGAACAAAACCGCAAATACCAGCGCACCATCAGCGAAGCAACTGTTGCAACCCAGCAACCCAGGTCGCCTTTTCTTATCTCTGAACTCCCTTCATGTTCGTGAAGCTAACAGGCAAGGAAGACCACAGAACTGCTCGTGATTTCTTGAAGGCCACCAGCCCACCATGAACAAAAGGAAGAGAACCCATGGCTGCCGTCTAAACGGACGCCTGGTCAGGAGCCGCGCAACATCGCCGACGGCGGCAGCGCCCTAGATCGCCTCTTCCCACTGCCCGAACATCATATAGTGATTTTTTCTTATCTCAATCTATCTTAGTACTCCAAGATCTCTGAATTTTCTCGAGTGTTCGCGCTGGTATGTTTTTCAGATCGAAGGTAATCGTTCGATCTTTCACGCATGCACTGGTGGCATCTTTCTGAGGCTGGGGCGAACCCCCTCTTCGGAAAAAAACGCATGCACTGGTGGCGAATGTTTTGTTCGGGCTGGTGGTGCCCCACGTCAAACGATTGCCTAGATATCGGGTTAAAAAAAGTGCTGATAATGCCCACACGTGTGGGCGTTAAGGGTCTGGCCACATGTTTCGTGTGGTATCTAAGAGAATCAATCCACACGTTTATATGTGGGCAAAACAAGTAATGTCCACACAACCGGTCTTTTGCCTCGCGGTCCCTTCCACACGCTTACAGGTGGGTAAAATAGATAACGCCTACACGCCCGTACGTCCGGCCTCCTACCTCACGGTCCCGCACGCCCCACGTGACAGTCACCACGCGTCCCCACGGTTGCCATGGTCCGGACCCTCTTCCATGTTCGTTTAACTGCAGTTGTTATGTTGCTGAACTACAGTTGCCATGCCTGACAACTACAGTTGCCATGGTTGCTCAACTACAGTTGTCATCTCAGGTCAAGTGTCAGATGCCATTTTTGGACATGCAGCTGTTGCCATGTATGGTCTGGTCTACTACAGTTGTCATGATTTGAAAACTTTAGGAGTTGCCACCTACTAACACTTGGCTGTTGCCATATAGCACTACAAAAAGACATGGCAAAATAACATATTCGGATAAAGAGAGAGTTGCTATATGCTTACAAGAACACTTTGGTAGTTGCCATGTACCCAGCAAAATACATGGCAACTGACAACTTTGGGTGTGAGTGATGAGACGGGCGTGTGGGCGATGGTGGTATCTTTAGGAGTTACCACCTATTAACACTAGGCAGTTGCCATGTAGCACTACAAAAAGACATGGCAAAACAACATGTTCGGATAAAGAGAGAGTTGTCATCTGCTTACAAGCAAACTAGGGCAGTTGCCATGCATGTACCCTGCAAAACGCATGGCAACTGACAGCTTTGGGTGTGGGAGAGGAGACGGGCGTGTGGGCGAACTGATAAACGCCCACACACCAGCCCCTCTGCGTGCTTGAAAACTGGCATGTGGGCAAACTGCTAAACACCCACACACCAGCCCCTCCGCGTGGTGAAACGAACGTGTGGGCGACCGGATGAATGCCCACACACCAGCCTAGTCCTACATGGATAAAAAATCTAGCAAAACATGCCAAGATTCATGCAAACACAAACAGACGTTGATCTATGCGTGTGGGGGAGATGCAAACGTCCACACATGTGGGCGCTAGTATTTTCATAAAAAAATAATTCAAATTAATGATGCACACAACCATTTTTTTAGTACAATTACTAGGACTTCTATCTTGATGTGTAGTCCCACCATGTACTCAAGAATTTGTTTTTAGCATGTGTATCAAGATTTTAATCTTGATGTGTGGTATAATGGTATGACCAGACATCAAGCTTGGTTCGTAAAAAAATACAATGGAGAAAAACCCTTGTGTATCACACATAGGAATTGAACCGGGGTGGTTAGGCTGCACAACTGCATACCTAAGCACCGAATGAAGGCTCTGTTTGCATGCATAATACCATGTAGAAGAGTAACAAGTTGGATTTGTCGTATGTCACACCAAGAACTTGTAGGATAGCAAACAGTGAGAATCAAGGATCACCTACCACACTATGGAAGTTAATGGGCCCATCCTCTAGACGATTATGAAATAAAATGTAGCAACATAAAACCAAATAAAACACATATCGCTGCCCCCTGTGTGTCATTTTCTTGTTTTGGGCTTGTTGAGTTGTTGCCCTTGGCATGAACCTGTTCCTATGTTTTATTTGTATTACATGAACTGTTTTCATTCTTCTTTTGTTGGTGCCCGTTACGGTTATGTTTGTTAACTTTGGATGCGTGTGCCGTGTGTTGCTTTATTTATAAAGCCGGGCGTAAAACCTTTTTATGTAATAAACACATAAAGATAAATCACACTATCATGTACATATCAACATATTCATATGATATTTACGATGCATAAATCTCAAATACATAACGACATATATTTTGACACAAATTGAAGACATATAACGGGATCCCTAAAGAAGGTGCACGTGTTTATTTGATCTTTGTGTATGTACGTAGATATGTGGCATTCGAGGCTTTTACTACTCAGTAGGGTAGGAAGGCTCCATAGCAAGACCACACATGCCTCTCTTGTCAGAAATGTCCTTCTCCATTCTTAAATACCCATTTTCTCCCCAAGTTGTGCCCCACGAATTCTTCAGCAACCAATATTTTGTGCCATCAGTCGTCTTTCCATAGCCAATAGCTGCAATGCCATGGTCTAGCTCAGTGCCGCAAGAACCAGTCATCACTCCACCTTTGTAAAATTGGAATGTCATGTCACCACCATCGACGGCTACTGAAATAGGTTGGTTTGCGACAGCCGCCATGAGGGCACCCTCGTTGTTGGCTGGCACATCTTCATAACTCTTGATGGTGGCGGCATCCTGCGATCCACTCTTGCACTTGCCATCTTCTGCGGTATATGGATAGCTAGACTCACCAGTCAAGCCACCGTTTGAAATGATAAACTTGAAGGCATCATCCGTGAGCCCGCCCTCACAGCCCTGATCCACGCCGTGGACATCACAATCTACCAACTCCTGTTCCGATAAAGATACAAGCTTGCCAGTTTTCAGCTTGACGATGCCCTCGGTTGCAGCAACAGCGGAAAATGCCCAACAACAACCTACAGAGTATTGTGTGACATACATGATCACATAATTTTTTTCACGAAAAATATGAAAATATATGTGTAATACATCAGTATATTATGCACTTACCACATTGGCCCTGATTCTTGATGGGAGTGACCGCACCCTTGGTCCTCCAGTCTATTGTTGTCGGAAGTGCATCCAAGCTCACGTTCTCATACCTGAATCCTGTGGGAGCTCTCTCCAAGCTAGCTTTGTATCCCTTGTTAGCCTTTGTCATTTTAAACTCTTTGTTGGTGAGGTCAGCGAACTGATTGACTCCCAAATAGTACTTATGGTTCTCGGTGTTGAAAGACTCGATGAACCAGACATTGTCCTTGAACACCTTAAGCCGCCGAGCCTTCTCGGTGTCGTCCTTGTACACACGGCCGTATTGCAGCATCCAATTCTCGTGGCTCACCGCGATTGACGAGTCATCACTGAGCTGGCGAGCTGCTAGGACTGAACTTCCGAAGCATAGGCAACCGAGGATTGCAAAGAGAAAAGGCTTTGGTGGGATGGTCATGTTGATCAGAGGATGTGTGTATTGCTAGCAACTACCTGTAGTATGCAGTATGTGTGGTTAGCTTTGGTTTAACAAACGGAACTAGGTGGCATATATATAGTTACATGTATGTATTTTTTTTTTGCGGGTGAGTTACATGTATGTATTTAAGTATAGGGGATAATGAGATACGGTGCTTGTACAAAGTAGTGAGTAAAAAGAGACTCCTGCGTACCGGTGAGGTACTTCTGGTATAAAAAATTCTTGTGCAAGTGAGATATACGTTGCTGCACATCTGAGAATGACATGCATGTTTGATTATTTCCTGCGTTAATTAACTAAGTTTATTAGCTAATCTTGAGATAGTGATTACTTCTGGCCAAGATTTTTAGGATATTTTTCTATACCAGGTTTTCTTTGAGCATAGCTGTTTAATTAATTAGCCTTCAATGATTACAACTTCTTTTGCCAGGAAAAGTCTTATTACAACTTCTTGAGACTTCACGTCTTGTTTAACACGGCAATTTGGACTGGTGGAGAGTTTCCTCGTGGAATAAAGTAAAAGAAAATCAGCATTTGTTTATTTTCCCGCGTTAACTAAGTTGATTATCACACTGGTTAATTAGCCATCATAGTATCACTTGACTTTGTTAACATATTTGATGTTTACAACATGAAAAAAGTAGAGAAATAGATGTTCATGCTCAGAACTGACATATTTAGGCCAAAAATGGCTCCGGAGTACATATGTCCTACAAAATGTTTGCAAGTCCATCTTTAAGTGTGGATCATCAAGAACTTTTGTTGCTTATTCAATGTCATTACAGAAATACTTTTCATTCCTCCCAATAGTTAAGTTTTGAAGTGCTACATGTTATTTTATTTTTCATATTAATTCTGGAGTTGTTAGTCTAGATCGTGATTGAATATTTGTTGCGTGTTTTGTTTCTTGAATGCCTAAGAGATCTACTGATCTTGAATAATGGCTATTTCCGTTTTCTTAATTGATAGGTCAATGAAGGGATTTTATATGTCTATGCATATTAGTTCATGTATGCTCGCTGCTGATTTATCTTCTATGTATATGAATGATCATTACTTATTTCATTCTAGAAGGTTTTGCAAATTTGGATGTATAGCGGTACCACATCACAAGCATAGTCTTCGGCTGGGAGGGGGTGGTAAAAGAGGAACAATAGGCAGGGAGATAGCTTGTGTGACCAGGATGTATCCGTGATCTGTCGCTCCTCAATAGAGCTCCTAATTGATCTTGGACTTTAGTTTTTCTACGATAGGAGAAGGGTACTTCCGTGGTGAACTAGCGTACGTGCTAAATAAGTAGCTGCCCTGTCTTAGTTTAGTCTTGAATTCAGTGTTGATTCTAAACAGTTATTTAATTTACATTCTACTAGGAAAATAGCACGTGCATATCAACAGGATACAATGATAAATGTTGTCAATTCTCAAAAAAAAAATTGTCATGGCAGTGAAAAGGAAAAGGACAGAAAAGATGAACGAATTATATGTGTTGTACTTCCTTCAGCGTGTCTTGGTTCATGCCCTACATTGCGTACGTGGGCGTCATTAACTAATACCGGATCCGCCTCAGCTCCACCAGGTAGCCTGGCTGTCCACCGTCACCATGAAGGCCCAACGCGGTGGCAAGGTGTAGCATCCTCGGTGAGTGTGTGACCTACATGATGCCAAACGCATTTGAGAAGGTCTTCCAAGCACTAACCAGGCGCCGATGTCGCCCTCGGCCTCATACTCCTCCTCCACTCAACGATTGGCCTAGGGACCACTCAGAGAAAAGAACGGAGTGAAGCCGGCATCCTAATTCTGCCTAGGAGGACATGTTTGCATACATTGGTGTGAGGCGGGCGTCCTTCTCAAGGCATAACTCCGTGAGCATCTGGTCTAGAGCATCTTGCTTCTCCACGTTAGGGTCGGTGAGTCAAGAGAGGTGGGCTTCTTCCCGACAGCACAATCATTGACAGGCATCCTGGTGCTTCGCCCACTCATGATTCCGTGTTTCATGCTTAAAGACATAGATATACAACTAGATATCCTCATTATCTCACAATCTGAAGGTACAATGCATACTAGCTGGTGTATGCATGTAAGAGCATGTACAATGGTGCTATATTAGGAGTGCCACACAAGATAAATGATGAGGTGAAGAAGAGGGAAACCATAAGAAAATATTTGTCTTCTCTTAATTAAAAGATGATCTCTTAGCAACAATTGTCTCATCACATATTTAGGGATATCTAGTTATTAGAGATAAGACGAAGAATAAACCATTGTACAACATTTTTTTTCTCCTCCATATTACATAGTGGATTTAAGATAAGACTGTTTTATCAACCACTGTATATGCCCTAGGCTGCCTACTACTTAATGTTTTGATGTGTACACGAGCTAGTGTAAGAGCTAATATTTCATCTCCATAAAAATGAACACTACTTCAATTCGAGCTAGTGAACTGTGGCTTCAACTTGAATTGCACATCAGAACAAAACGGCGGATTAGTCCCAACTATCACAGAAAATTGTGTTCCCCATCATTTTGATATGAAGTTTTCTTACTAATGGAGCTGAGCATCATTAGAATACATGTTACAATTACGATCAGAGGTTGTGACTCTAATTAAAATACACATTCAAAATTGTACAAGTTCATTGTTTCTATAATTGGCATCCTATACATGGAAGGCATTGAGTTTAGAGATAATATTATGCCTGGTAGACTGCTAGCAGTTACGTTTCACTCGTGTGTCAGCTGATCAAAGTGGTATTTTCACCGAAGAGAGCGAATTATCATTGCTTTATTAAATCTGTAGCTAAGATGATATTTTCACAATTGCCCATGTGGGTTGGGGCCAGGGCGGCGCTCGGTCTGAGGAGATGACCTCCAAGGACGCGTATTCCAATAAATGTTTGCTGATTCAGAAAACGTTCATGCATTTTAAAAAATGTTCATGAATTTCAAAAAAATATCCACAAATTTGGAAAAAATATGTTCCTCTATTCTATAATTGTTTGCCTATTCAAAAGAAAATGCTTAAGAAAGTTTGCAATTTAAAAAATGTTCACAATTTTAAAAAAGTTTGTAAATAGTAGAAAATGTTCATAATTTTTAATAATGTTCCCAATATTTTGTACCTACTAATAAAACACCTGTTGGTTCTGGTGGTGCGTCGTAAATTTGTCCCTAAGTTTGCAAAATATTACCCACCAATGACACCTATAAGTCACAAAAAAACGTTTTGCAGGGAATCCCTTGCCTGGTCCAGCCCAAGCATAGGGACCTACTATACTCCGCTCTGTGCGCTGTAGAAGACACATCGTGCCTGTTTGGGCCAGCCCATGTGCGGGCGCTTGTTTCTGTTCCATTTTTTTTGATGATCCTTCTTTCTAATTTAAGAAATTTAGAAATTCAAAAAACTAAAATTTTAAAAAAATGATAATATTGAAATAAAATGTTCCAGAAAACATGAAATGTTTGGGAATTCAAAAATATTCAAAAAAGCCACAATTTTGACAAAAAATGTTTGTAAAATAAAAAAACTCCATGTATTAAAACTAATTAATGAAATTGAACAAAATGCTTGCTAATTCAAAAATTGTTCATGCATTTTAAAAAATGTTCTAAATTGTTTAAAATAGTTCATGAATTACAAAGGAGTTTACCGATTCATAAAATGTTTGCTGATTCAGAAAACGTTCATGCTTTTGTTCATTAATTTTAATAAAAATCCACCAATTTCGAAAACAATGTTACTCTATTCTAAAATGGTTCGCTGATACAAAAGAAAATGCTTAAAACCCGTTTGCAATTTTATAAAATGTTCACAATTTAAAAAAAGTTTGTAAAATAGTAAAAAAATGTTCATAATTTTTATAAATGTTCATTTTTTTTTAAAAATGTTCACAAATGATCGAAGGTATGTAGTTAAACAGTAATGCTTCTGAGTCTTTGTGACTATATACCTGCGTGAACTTTGAAGAATTAACTGCCGGGGTGGATCGGAATATTATAATATATATTTTAAAACAAGTTTCTTGAAATTCAGAATAATTCTTTGAATTACCAAGTTTTTTGACAACCACGATAAATTTTTGAAAATGTGAACATTGCTTCACTTTGTGATTTTTTAAAGCAACATTTTCTTACATTTGTGACCAAAATTTCAAAATCATGTGATGAGTTTCGAACAAAATGTGGTTATCGCCATTGGAGATTATGATTTTTTTTTCTCCTGTTGCAACGCACGGGCCCTTTTGCTAGCAAAAAAGAAAGGGAAGTATTTGCACCTAGATACGGGGTCAACTGAGCTCAAAAAGGAGGAAGAAAAACCAGGATCTCTGGCAATGATATACAGACACACACTTTCGTGAATCATAAACTTAGATCTTCTAGGCAAACAATGTCTATTCACAGCAACTCAAGATCTCCAATTAGAATATTCCTGAAGAAGGAACAGACAATTGCCTATTTCAAATTCTATCTCAACTACTCACTCCATTGAGAAATATAAGAGCATTTAGACCTCTACTTTAGTGATCTAAATGCTCATATTCGTGAATGATTTTCAAATTCATAATAATTTTTTGAAATTGCCAACATTTTCTGAAATTAGTGAACATTTTTCAAACTCATGAATGTTTCTTAAAATATCTATATTTGTAAAAATGGTGAACATTTATCAGGCAAAATATTGGAAATCATAGAAAAAATCATGAACATTTTCAAAATCCTTGAAAATTATTTGAAATGTAAGATTTATTTTTTCAAAATCATGAACATCTTTTGAAGTTTAGGAACAATTTTGGAAATTCATGAACATGTTTTGAGTCGGTGAACATTTTTTGAACCGACAGACATATTTTGGGAGGAATTTTCAAATTAAGATTTTTTGAATCAGCGAACATTTTTTGAAATTCCGTCAACATTTGTTTGAATTCATGAACACTTTTTATATTCATAAACATTTTCAGTTTGGAATTTTTTTCAAAATTACTGAACATTTTTTGGAAACCCCAAACATTCTTACCAAAATGCTCTTCATTGATGTTTGATAATTTTGGCAAGGATTTTGATCCAAACCAAAAATAGCTACCATTTTTAAGGAATATTTTAGGTACCAAATTTGAATCATTAATTATTTCTATGGTAATGGTTGCGGCCAACACCCTCGCCAGGCATAGATTATGAGATATTTGGTAGTAAGGAATGCTTCATCCCAAAACTTGAGAGGCATAGAAGCGTGTACTATCAATGCTAGTCCTACTTCAATAACATGGCGGTGTTTACGTTCAACAGACGCATTCTGTTGGTGAGCATGGGGACAAAATACATGAAGAGAAATTTCAATCTTTTGGAAGAAGGAATTTAGTTTCTCATACTCACCACCCCAATCAGTTCGCATGGCAAGGATTTTGGAGATCAATTGACGTTCAACAAGGTTTTGGAAATTGCTAAAGACTTGGAAAACATCGAACCATTTCTTTAGCAAATAAATCCAAGTAAATTTAGTGTAGTCGTCAATAAAGCTTACATAGTATGAAAATCAATCAATTGAGGTAGGGACTGGCCCCCACACATCTAAGAAAACAAGTTGCAATGGAGCAGTGGAAATACCGGTGGAAATAGGGTAAGGTAATTGATGACTCTTAGCTTGTTGACAAGCATCACAAATTGACTCAAAACTAGGCTCATAGGAGAGTTTATTTTTACTAAGGACATGCTGCACTATAACTGAAGAAAGATGACCCAAACGACTATGCCACTTTGCCGAGGATGGTTTGTTGACACTCCAAGCTTGTTTATTCTACCATGATGAAGATAATGATATGAGTGCATATATGCCTCCCTCGCATTTTCCATTAAGAATGATTCTCCTCGTTGCCAAGTCTTGACCACAAAAGAGTAAGGATAAAAAATTATGAGAACATTGTTATCAAGGGCAAAGCAATGAACATAGACAAGATTCTTTGATGCATTGGGGACATGTAAGACATTGTTTAGATGCAAGTCTTTAAGGGAGTTTTAACAACTGAATTTCCAACATGAGTAATGTCCATAACTGAACCACTTGACGTGTGCACTTGGTCACCTTCGTGGTATCTCTCTCTCATCGTCAACTTGTCAAGCTCCCCTGTAATGTGCTCGGTGGCGCCAGAATCTGCATACCAGTTCGTGTCAATCCCATAGGAGTTGGCGATGAGGTTAGCCTTCTTTTCTTGATGGTCCTTATCATACCGATGCCACCAGGCCCTTGGGCCGCTGACGTGGTATTTTTAGCAGATATGGCATTCGGGATAATCCCGTTCTTGTTGTAGTGGCTGTTGTGGTCGTTGTCGTGGGCACTGCTGATGGCCGCTGCGAGTGGGAGAGGGAGTGGAGCGGTCACTGCGATCACCACGACCAGGCCCCCTATTTTCCTCGCCCATGGCCCCCTCTTGCTCGAGACTGCTGATACGTCTCCAATGTATCTACTTTCCCAAATACTTTTGCCCTTGTTTTGGACTCTAACTTGCATGATTTGAATGAAACTAACCCGGACTGACGTTGTTTTCAGCAAAACTGCCATGGTGTTATTTTTGTGCATAAACAAAAGTTCTCGGAATGACCTAAAAACCCACGGAGATTATTTTTGGAAAATATAAAAATACTGGTGAAAGAATCAAGGCCAGGGGGCCCACACCCTATCCACGAGGGTGGGGGGCACGCCCCTGCCTCGTGGGCCCCCTGGATGTCCACCGACCTCAACTCCAACTCCATATATTCTCTTTCGTGGAGAAAAAAATCAGAGAGAAAGTTTCATTGCGTTTTACGATACGGAGCCGTCGCCAAGCCCTAATCTCTCTCGGGAGGGCTGATCTGGAGTCCGTTCAGGGCTCCGAAGAGGGGGATTCGTTGCCGTTGTCATCATCAACCATCCTTCGTCACCAATTTCATGATGCTCACCGCCGTGCGTGAGTAATTCCATCGTAGGCTTGCTGGACGGTGATGGGTTGGATGAGATTTACCATGTAATCAAGTTAGTTTTGTTAGGGTTTGATCCCTAGTATCCACTATGTTCCGAGATTCATGTTGCTATGACTTTGCTATGCTTAATGCTTGTCACTAGGGCCCGAGTGCCATGATTTCAGATCTGAACCTATTATGTTTTCATGAATATATGTGAGTTCTTGATCCTATCTTGCAAGTCTATAGTCACCTATTATGTGTTATGATCCGACAACCCTGAAGTGACAATAATCGGGATACTTCTCGGTGATGACCGTAGTTTGAGGAGTTCATGTATTCACTAAGTGCTAATGCTTTGGTCGTGTTCTCTATTAAAAGGAGGCCTTAATATCCCTTAGTTTCCATTAGGACCCCACTGCCACGAGAGGGTAGGACAAAAGATGTCATGCAAGTTCTTTTCCATAAGCACGTATGACTATATTCGGAATACATGCCTACATTACATTGATGAACTCGAGCTAGTTCTGTGTCACCCTAGGTTATAACTATTACATGAGGAATCACATCCGGCATAATTATCCATCACTGATCCAATGCCTACGAGCTTTTCACATATTGTGCTTTGCTTATTTACTTTACCGTTGTTACTGTTACAATTACTACAAACTGCTATCGTTACTTTTGCCACTGTTACCGTTACTTCCATACTACTTTGCTACTAAATGCTTTGCTGCAGATACTAAATTATCTAGGTGTGGTTGAATTGACAACTCAACTGCTAATACTTGAGAATATTATTTGGCTCCTCTTGTGTTGAGTCAATAAATTTGGGTTGAATACTCTACCCTCGAAAACTGTTGCGATCCCCTATACTTGTGGGTTATCAAGACTATTTTCTGGCACCGTTGCCGAGGAGCATAGCTCTATTCTTTGAGTCAATTGGGATTTATATCTGCTGATCACTATGAGGAACTTGAAAGACGAAAGAACTAAGATTTTTCCCTCAACTACAAGGGGAGGTAAGGAACTGCCATCTAGCTCTGCACTAGATTCTCCTTCTGTTTTGAGTAAGCTTGCGACACCTAAACCTACTTCTGCTATTAATTCTTACATGTCGCATGTTATTGATGATGCCACTTCTGCTATGCATGATACTTATGATGAATCTACTTCTATGCTTGATACTACTTTGCCATTAGGTGAATTTCTTGATGAACAACTTGCTAGGGTTAGAGAATGAAATTATTGAAGATGATATTATTGAAGATAGTGATGATGAAGGTTCTCCCCCTAAGTATGAATTGCCTGTTGTTCCTGAGGGTTATGTTATGGATGAAGAAACTGCTAAAGATCTTCTTGCTTGTAATGATAGATCTGATCTTAAGAAGTTATTAGCTAAACTTAAACAGAAAACTCCGAATGCTAGAATGAAATATGACCCTGCTTTTCCTACTTCACCTATCTTTGTTACTGATAAGGATTATGAGTTCTCTGTTGATCCTGAAATAATTACTTTGGTTGAATATGATCCTTTTTATGGCAATGAATCTGAAACTGTTGTGGCACATCTTACCAAGTTAAATGATATAGCCACCCTGTTCACTAATGATGAGAAATCTCGCTATTATTATATCCTTAAGATATTTCTGTTCTCATTAAAGGGTGATGCTAAAACTTGGTTTAATTACCTTGATCCTGGTTGTGTGCGTAGTCCCCAGGATACGATTTATTACTTCTCTGCTAAATATTTTCTTGCTCATAAGAAACAAGCTGCCTTGCGGGAAATATATAATTTTGTGCAAATCAAAGAAGAGAGTCTCCCACAAGCTTAGGAGAGGCTTCTCCGATTACTTAATGCTTTGCGTGATCATCCTCTTAAGAAAAATGAAATACTTGATATCTTTTATAATGGACTAATCGATGCTTCCAAGGACCACTTGGATAGTTGTGCTGGTTGTGTTTTCAGGGAAAGAACAGTCGACCAAGATGAATTGCTATTGAATAATATGTTGACTAATGAAAATAATTGGACTCTTCCTTAGCCAATTCCTGAGCCAACTGAGCCAACTCCTGAGCCTATTCCTAAACCAACTCTGAAGAAGAGGGGAGTTCTATTTCTCAGTCCTGAAGATATGCAAGAGGCAAAGAAATCTATGAAAGAAAAAGGTATTAAAGCTGAAGATGTTAAGAATTTACCTCCTATTGAAGAAATACATGGTCTTAATCTACCGCCTATTGTAGAAACACATTGTCTTGATAACCCGACACAGGTAGTAAAGGTAAATTCTCTCTATAGATATGATAAGGTTGAAATCCCATCTACTAAGTTTCCTAGCCAATGTTTGGATGAATTTGATGATTTTATGGCTAGGTAAGAAAGTTTAAATACTTATGTTGGTAGAGAATTAAAGAGTAATGCTTACATGATTGGACGCTTGAGTGATTATATGGCTAGAGTTAAAGGTGAACTTAAACTCATTAGCAAATATGCTTCTATGGTTACCACTCAAGTGGAGCAAGTACTTAAAGCTCAAAGTGATTTGCTCGATGAATTAAATAATGAACATGATTTTGCTGTTAGAGTGGCTACTAGAACTGGTAGAATTTCTCAGGTGAAGGAAATATGCCCTAGAGGCAATAATAAAGTTATTATTTATTTCCTTATTTCATGATAAATGTTTATTATTCATGCTAGAATTGTGTTAACCGGAAACATAATACATGTGTGAATACATAGACAAACATAGTGTCACTAGTATGCATCTACTTGATTAGCTCGTTAATCAAAGATGGTTAAGTTTCCTAACCATAGACATGAGTTGTCATTTGATTAATGGGATCACATCATTAGGAGAATGATGTGATTGACTTGAACCATTCCGTTAGCTTAGCACTTGATCGTTTAGTATGTTGCTATTGCTTTCTTCATGACTTATACATGTTCCTATGACTATGAGATTATGTAACTCCCGCTTACCGGAGGAACACTTTATGTGCTACCAAATGTCACAACGTAACTGGGTGATTATAAGGGTGCTCTACAGGTGTCTCCGAAGGTACACTACAAAAAAAAGACACATCCGTGACATCTTGGGCCGAACGAATTTTTTTTCTGTCATACATATGACACTTCTATGATGATAATTGTGACAAAACCCGGTATCATCATAGATGTGGTGGGCTCCTACTTCTATGACAAAAAAACATGACAGAAAATGGGCTTTTCATCCTGGGCGGGCCGGAGACGCAGCTGCATGACATTCTTTGGGCCGTCCATGACGGAAAAAACCGTGGTAGAAGCGAGGGCGAGGAAAATTTCGGGGAGTTCCCGGTTACGGTGGGAGGTCGGGGGCCGAGCGATGCGCGTTTCTCTCGTACACGTACGCGCGTGTGTGCGAGGCGTTGGCTCTAACTGAACCTGAGTGAGGCGTTAGGCTCTAACTGAACCCGAGCGATTGCACTGCAGGCTACGCGTTACTGAACCCGAGCGATCGATCGATGGCTGTTAACTGAACCCGATCAAGAGATTCCTTCGCTACTGCTGCTAACTGAAGCCGATTGATTGGATGAATAGTGAGTGTTGCAGGAGGGGGGGGGGGTTGGATGAACAGTGAGCGGTGGCGTTGCCTCTGGATGAACAGGAACCCGTGGTGTGGAGGGCTGGATGAACAGGACGACCCCGTGGAGGGCTGGATGAACAGTAGATGGTGGAGGGGTGGATGAATAGTAGCCCGTGGAGGGGTGGTTGAACAGGAGCCCGTGGAGAGGGGTGGTTGAACAGTAGCCGGTGGAGTAGCGCGCGGTGGAGGCTGGATGAACAGGAGCCCGTGGATGAACAGTCACAGGTGGAAGCTGGAGGAGGTCGACGGTGGATGAACAGTAGGCCGTGGAGGCTGGAGGAGGTCGACGGTGGAGATGAACAGTATCCCGTGGAGTCCCGTTTTGTGGTACACCGCACCCCTCCCGATGAACAGGACCCCCGTTTCGATCGTAGCACTCCAACACAAGTCCGTTTCGTCCGTTTTGCGGTACGCCGCACCCCTCCCGATCAACAGGACCCCCGTTTCGACCGTAGGAGGTCCGTTTCCTCCATTTTGCGGTACGCCACACCCCTCCCAATCAACAGGACCCTCGTTTCGACCGTAGGAGGTCCGTTTCCTTTGTTTTGCGGTATGCCAGACCCCTCCCGATGAACAGGATCCCGTTTCGAACATGGCCGTCGGAACACAAGGCCGTTTCCTCCATTCTGCGGTACGCCAGGCCTCATTTCCATCGCCTGTTCCGTCCAAGCTCTCCCGATGAACACGACCACACATTTCGTTCTGACCCAGCCGGTTGGGTCCCACGCGTTCCGTTGCCTCCCGATGAACATGACGCATTCCGTTGCCTCCCCATGAACACGACGCATTCCGTTGCCTCCCCATGAACACGACGCATTCCGTTGCCTCCCCATGAACACGACGACGACGCTGTTTCCCCGTTCCGACCCAGCCATGTTCACGAGCCCTGGCCGTACATATGCGTGAGTAGGTGTTCGAGACCCCGCCCGTATGTACGTACGTGGCCGTATTTTCTTTCTTGCACCCTGGCCGTTGTACGTACGTGTACATGCTACATGCGCGCCTGTACTACGACACGTGCGCGCCTCTACTACGACACGTGCGCGCCTCTACATTGACCAGTATGTACGTACACGTTCGCGACCAGAATGACAACACTACGTACGCTTCGACCAGGTGGGTCCCGACTGTCAGGCACTTCCTTGCCTGCGAAGATGTAGCTGGTGGGTCCCAGCAGTCAGGGGGGCGAATCATTTGTTTTTTGCCTGGACGCACTTCCTTGCGTGCGAAGATGTAGCTGGTGGGTCCCAGCTGTCAGGGGGAAATGTTTTTTTCACGAAATACGGTGGCCCATCGGGTGGGTCCCTGCTGTCAGGTGGAGGAATCATTATTTTGCGCGTAATAAGGAGGCACTTCCTTGCTGCGGCCGTGGACCCAGCTGTCAGCCTCTCCACATACAGTCCACGTCCGATAGAAGTCGTTCCTTGACCATGTTGACCACACCGCGCCGAGAGAACCACTGCGGTGGACGACGGCAAGGCCTAGGAAGGGGACAACTCGGAGCCGGGGAAGATGCAGCAGTGGATGCCCATGCGAAGAGGAGTACGAGGGTTCACTGGTTCGGCTGCGGTGTGAGGCTGCTGTCGCCGCAGAATAACAGGGGGTGTGGGTGAGTAGAGGGATGGCCTGGCCAGCGGTGGGAGTAGTAGGGGGCGGTGAGGCCTCCGCGGCATCACAGCCGGCCACGGGAGGCAGGAGCACGCGGCACGACCGGCGCTGGTTTGGGCGGCTAGAACAAGAAGACCAGAGGTTGAAGAAGCACTACGGCCGTTGGATGAACATCGTACGGTAACAGGAGCTAGAATCGTTCATATTGACTAAGTTGACAAAGCCCTCCGTCCCAGTCAACTTGGTAGGCCCACAAGTCAGCCTCCCACTATGCTGGGTTCCAGCTGGCAGGGGGAGTATTCATTTTTTTGTGCGTAATAAGTAGGCACTTCCTTGCGTGCGAAGATAGCTGGTGGGTCCGACATGTCAGCGGGGTGCACTTTTTTTTCGTGAAATACAAAGGCCCTTCCGGTGGGTCCCAGATGTCAGGTGGAGGAATTATTATTTTGCGCGTAATAAGGAGGCATTTCCTTGTGTGCGGTCGTGGACCTAGCTGTCAGCCTCTCCACGCACAGTCCACTTCCGATGGTGTCGTTCGTTGACCACGTTGACCACGCCACGCCAAGCGCATCCAAGGTGGTGGATGATGGCAAGGCCCTGGACAGCAACAAGCCGGAGATGGGAAGACGCGGGAGTAGAGTCGCAGACGGAGAGGTGTACGAGGGTTAACTGGTTCTAGTGTGGTCTGGTTCGGTAGTACGATGGAGAAGAACAGAAGGTGTGGAGGGGTGAAGGGATGGCCTGGCCAACGGTGGAGTAGCACTTCATAGCGAAGCGTGCTAAGCAGAGCTGCTAGCAGCAGGAGGCGGGAGGTGACCCCGGCGGCGCTGGAGGAAGAAGACGAGAGATTGAAGATGGATGCCGGTCGTTGGATGTAAATCCAATGACAAACATGTCAGAATCATTTATTGACTAAATTGAAAACGACTTGCATTGGCTTCGACCTATTGGCCCACATTTCAGCCTCCAAAAATGTGGCACGTATTCAACCCATTTTTTCAGAATTTACAGTCTTTTTTTGCGCGGTAGAATTTACAGTCAATTTGATCTTTTTTTTGAATTAAAACCATTAGCTGGGCTGGGTGAACAAATAATGTAGCGTCCATGCCGCCCATTTATTTTATTTCCTAAAAATTACAGGCCATTTGCACTTTCTCGAAATGCACGATTTTGCTGGGCTGATTCTAATTATAATGTTGGGTTGGTCCAGCAATGTTATCAAAAAATAAAAAGGGGCTAAGCATTTTGTTATAAATATATTTGAATAATAAGTGATATTATTACATTCGTCCTTAAATCTTACCAAGCTTTTGTACACAATCACTAGGACTTTCGTGCCAAAACAATCCAGGATTTTATTTGTTAAGAAATTATTTTTATAAGTTAATACGATGTGGCATATTGTTTTCTTACATATGTAAGTATCTGTTAAATATATGATGACAATAAAAATAATATATAATAACATATCAAATAATTTAAATATATATAATATAGTTAGAAGGGAAACATAAGTTGGACCTGGCGTTCCTATTCTTATATAGAAAAATATAATAGACCTCTGCGTTTTCTTCAAAAAAAATACATAAATTGGGCTGCCAAAAATAAAACCTCGGATGGGAGGTCCATAGGCCGGTCGATACATGACGGCCCTAAGAAAACACAAACAGGCCTCTGGACCTCCCATCCGAGGTCATGGGATGCGCATGTTAAAAATGAAAGCCTGGATGGGGCAGCCCAAAACCACGTCCAACACTTGCCAAAACTTCGTCCCTCGTTTTCTCTGTGTTTCCCACACTCGACATTGTGTGGGCATTTTGACTGTGCATCATATGAAGATGTGCTATGCATGAATGTTGATTAGCATGATGTTAACTGGCTGGTAGTTCCATTTTTGACCATGAATAAAACTTCCAACATGATGTTAACCCTGTTTGAAAAGGCCGTGTTAATATAAATTCTCTGCCTATGAAAGTTGCAGTTTCTTATCTGAAACTGAAAGTTGCAGTCTCTTATCTGAAACTGAACTTGCAGTTTCTTATCTGAAACTGAAACTTGCAGTTTCTTCTCTGAGAATCACATTGTCTGCACTTTTATACTCCTATGAAACTACATTTTTTTAAGTGCTGAAAATAGATCTCTAGAATTCATAAAATACTTCATATGCTCAATACTGCAAATCTGAAATTCAAAAGACATTCATATCTGAAAGTACTCTCAAAATACACAACACAAAACACAATTGACAACCTGCAAATACTGACAACCCTAAGCTCATCCTGACAATTCACAACTTGCCGACTATTGGGCTCGGGGGGGGGGGGGCAGCCTCCACCTATTCCTCGACGACAGACAACCGCCCCGTGAGACGATGTGAACGGCGAGGGAGACGATGGCGGGGAAGCGCCGTCGGGCCAACTGCTTTTCTCCTCTTGCAGTTGGGTTCGGTCGACGAAGACTCCACCGGCTCGCTCTGGCAGGACACCCTCACAAACGGCACCCTGTAGATGCTCGATCCTTCAATCTCTGGTGGATGCTCTATCTGGGATCGATACTCCCACCACCGCTCCCTCACGATCAGATTCGGTGAATCTGTTTGCTCCATGGCCTAGAGGAGCAGCTCTATGTACTCTGGCGCGACTCCCTCTAGGAGTATTGCCGCCTTTTCGCTTTGTTGCAGATATTTGGCCATGGATGTCGCTGTCGGCGCTAGTTGGTCCTTGTTGTCAAACCAAGATTGTATCTCCAACATCCTAGCTAGCTTCACATGGTCGCTGTCTGTGATCCTCACGTATCAGTTGTAATCCTCCATCGATTTACTTATCCACAGCACCTTCACTCGTCGGCGGTGGTTTTTGAATGGAAGAGGAGAGAGCAGCGCTGGTTTTGGATTAGAACGGGAGAGGAGCGACGTAGGTTTTGGACTGGAATAGGAGAGGAGGGGCAGTGGTTTTGAAATGGAAGAGGAGAGGAGCGGCGCTGGATTTAGATTGGAACATGAGAGGAGTGCCGGTGGTTTAAGAGGAGAAGAGCGGAAGAGCGGCGCTGGTCTTGGAAGTATTCTTTTGTTGTTTTGCGTATTTTGGGTCAAAGTTTGACCACGTACCCCATGCAAAATGTGAATGCATGTCACCAAAAATTGTATCGTTTGGTTCGTATCTGAATGTACTTTCAAGTTATATTATTTTCGCAACGTATAACATATATTTTATGTGCGAAAACCATGGTCAATTATGACCCAGAATAAAAGGGAGACTAGTTAATGTGGGGTCTCTTTCTTAATTGAAGGGTAAATTGATTTTGATTTTGATCCAGTCACAGTGTGCCGGCCTTCTCGTCCAATCCTAAATCACTGCCGCACACTCCTCTCCCTCTTCTCCATTGAAAAACCACCTCCTCTCCTCTCCATCATCTCCATTCCAAAACCACCGTCTCGCCTCTCCCTCTTCTGATCTTCTCCATTGCAAAACCACCTCCTCTCCTCTCCATCATCTCCATTCCAAAACCACCGCCTCGGCTCTCCCTCTTCTGATCTTCTCCATTGCAAAACCACATCCTCTCCTCTCCATCATCTCCATTCCAAAACCACCGTCTCGCCTCTCCCTCTTCTGATCTTCTCCATTGCAAAACCACCTCCTCTCCTCTCCATCATCTCCATTCCAAAACCACCGTCTTGCCTCTCCCTCTTCTGATCTTCTCCATTGCAAAACCACCTCCTATCCTCTCCATCATCTCCATTCCAAAACCGCCGTCTCGCCTCTCCCTCTTCTCTATTGCAAGACCACCTGTCTCTCCTCCCATCTTCCAAAGCTAGCACCGGACCACTCAGAAGGACATCTATGGAGAGGATGCAGCAGTGAATCAGGCAGATCGCTGGCGGCGACCATGCAAAGTTAGCCAGGTTGAAGGAGATCCTTAGTTGGTTTGACAATGAGTGGGAGATTTCGAGGACGGTGCGGGCCATGTGGCAATGTATGCGAAAGAGCGAGATTGCGGCGATGAGGGCGGTGATGTACATGTACTCCTCGGCGGCAGTCACGCCCCAGTCCTCCGAGTTCATCGAGTATCTCCTCTGGGCGATGGAGCAGACAGATTCGCCCGAGGTGACAGTCAGGCGGAGGTGGTGGGCGTACAGGTCGAAGGTCGAGCACCCATAGGATAACGAATCGATCGAGTATGGTGTGCCATTCGTGAGGGTCCAGAGCCAGCTGGAGCCACAGGAGTATTCGTTCGCCCACCACAAGAGGAGGCCGGATGGTGCAATGTCGCTTCCCCGTCATTGTCCATGGTTCCATCGATGCTCGCCTCGTTTCAAAGGCGGCGGTAGGGTTTAAGGTAAGCTTTGCACTAACCTAATCTTCCACCTGCTCATGCTTACAATCAGTGTGACAGCTAATGAAAATCATGCTTACAATCAGTCTCTGAGTACTACGCCAATCACCCTAAAATAGCTCTGGACCTTTGGGTCAAAGTTGTGACACAGTGTACAAACAAAGAAAAATAGATTGGTGCTTCTTTCAGAAAAGAGTACTCCCTAGAAAACTGCCAATATAAGCTACTAGTATTTGGTTGGAGGATTTGCTGCCGAGAAAGATCCTCCACAGAGAGCGCCACACATCCCACTGGTGGTGGTGGATGCCAATGCATGCATGCAGCATGGTTGGTTTCGGTAATTTTTACTTGGCGCACCCTGCACTTTGCATATATGCCGGTTCCATATGTACATTTGTGCAGTTCCACCAAAATGCAGCTGAATAATCCTGTTTGCATAGATAATGAAAAAGCATGATTACATTATAGTGGCACTAGTTGATGAAACACACAAAATAAATAGAAGAAAATATTGCGATAGTATCATAGTATGCCATGCTGCGAGGGCGAGATGGCCTCTACGACGCCTCATTCAGTACGCCTCATACTGGACATCGTCCCAAGCCTCCCAGATACACCTTCTGCCAGTGATGAACATCAGTGTACAGCGGTAGTACAAGGAGGCGCCTTGAGACATTCAAATCTCTATTTTTGTACATATCAACTAAAATTAAGCACCCCAGCTTGCAGAAACGCTTAAACATTAACGATGGGACTAGTTGATGAAACATACATTAACAAACAGAAGCACTTTCTTTATCTACATTGGAAATGAAATGATAGAGATGACACTCGCTCTATTTTAAATGTATTATTACTTCATTTTATCAGTGACACTAGGGTCGAACAGGTGGCAAACGAGGTGTACCGTGCGTCGCAAGGATGGAGGCCGGGGGTGCTTAGACTGGGATGCTGAAGCTGGCTCTTTCAGTCACCAACATGGATGATTCAATTCATGGGACCTTTTGGTGCAGTTCACCTAAAATGAAGCAATGTCCTGTGAGCTAGCAGCTTCTTCTTCAATTCTTTTAAGAAAAGGGCTCCAGCCCCGGTTCCATTTCCATTAGAAAACGAAACCCACAAAGCTTCTTCTTCATTAGTTGCAATAAAATTGAGCAACATCAAGGTTGGTTGTGAAGCTCCTGGAATTCTCAACTATAATTTGGATATCATTTGTGCAGTTCAACTAAGATCAAGCGTGAAATGTATATCTCTGTTTGCACACAAAAGGTGGAAAGGAGGGTGACTAACAAGTGATGAAACATGCATCAAATGAAAAGAAGCATGTTCCTTATCTGAATGGCAATCCTACAAGGACAGTAGAAATTTCTAAAGAAGTGGCCTTGCTAGATATTAGTGTGGGCATTAGGATTAACTATGACAACCGTTAAATACGACATTACTTTGGGCACGGGAGAGTAGGATGACCAGGATAGTTGCATTTCTAACAAAAAGAACCAACTTATCTTAATGGGAAATTTTAGCAGGACATGTAAAGTGCCATTGATTCATATTACTGGAGGCATTACATTGAAAAAAACATTGGTTTAACGTGTCCTTACTTTTAAGAGTGCGACTGCTAGAATTTACCAGTGGCATTACATAAGAGTGGCTCGGGGCAACAAACATCAGAACAGGATATCTGGGTTGGTCCCATTTTTGTTCGGTATAGCCACCTTATACTGTGGGAGGCTAGCAAATCTACTGGTCTTACTCTGTTGACTTGTCCCCCAGTCCCTACTTTCTTTCCTTTTTCAACCAATAGATCGGGTTTATATTGAGTTTGTACTGCGTTTCCCTTTATTTCCCTATTAGACCTAGAGACCAGTTGGATAGCCAGTCTCTGCTACTTTTCGCCCCCATTATTTCCTCTTTCGACCAAGTCCTAGATTCAGGTAACAAATCCTCCCCCACCCCCACCCCCTTTCTTCCTTGTTTGAACCAAGTAGTACTAGATTCGAGTGCATGAACTAGTTTTACCTCTTAAACGTAAAAAATAGGTGGTTTTCGACCAGCCGATTGATCCTATCTACGAGGGGCCCTGAGAAATAGTAAAAGATACAAATGCAGCGACTTCAGGAGCTCGGAAAGTAGAGCAAGGCCGGTTTCAAAGGAAGTTATACCTGATGGCCACCAGGATGTCGCTAGGTAGGCGGCGGGAGGCCGGATCTGCCCACACTACGGCAACAAGGAAGAAGGGGTCGGAGGCCCTCCCTCGCTAGCAGTGCTTGGGAGAGAACGGCAAGGCAGGCTGATTGGGACGCGCCCAGCAGTGGGTAAGAGCCGTCGCCGAGGATGACCGCGTGAACATTGCACCTTCTCACCTTCCCGGCGGAGAGGATCCGGCTGGATCTGTAACCAGCGGTGAGCAGAGAGAGAGAGAGAAAGTGTGTCCACCGCTGTCATGTTTAGATCTGGAGAGGACGAGACAGTGTGAAGAGAGCAACACTAGCAAGCAAGCGCGGAGGCTCCTGCCTATATAGTGGACTAGTACTAGTTTTCTTTTGTCTACCGGAGCCGGCTTGACCTCGTCAATGACTGTCGAGAAGTCTTTATGCACGTGACCCGGAGGCGCAATTGTCATCATTTTGATCTGAAGCGCCGGATTATAACACATAACACGAAAAAACGCTACATGACAAGAAATCATAACCTCACTGCCCAAAGGAGACAACATGAATCCCGACGGATAAACTAGACGAGGAACAAAGCTCAAATTAAAGATAAACTCGTAGAAAAGGGGTCCGTCGATAGATGTCCTAATTAACATAGACGGCTTGACCTAGATGGCAGCCGAGTAGTCACTATTCATGCATGTTCCCCCAATGACTAGCCCAACTCAGTTATCACTGTTTAACCCTCGCAGTGATCCGAAGCACATGACACCTAATTTTGCGAGATGACAAGAAACCTTTTTTAGATTTCTCACCACAACTACAACCATGTACAACACAACCTGCACGATATGTAGATGATAGCCAATCCAGGCGTGTCTGCTGGAGTTTGGTCACATGCATGGACGAATTGATCTTCCGTGTCTGGCAGGGATCGTCCAGGCACCAACGTAGTACAACACTTCTCTAGTACTATCGCTCGTCTCCCTCTTCTATTAAGTCACCCGACTTGTGGGGCCGGGGAGTGTGCCTATGGTCGGTTCTCAATTTCTGTCCGACATGTGTGTGCAAACGCAATATGACGCGCATTCCATTCGAAGAGCAGTGTGCCAGACCGACCGACCGTCTGGGGTGCGACGCGAACGCGAGGGGCGTGTTGTATACTCCATACATGTGTACCGCCGTTTTCTAGACGCTTTGCTCCAAGGCGCGGGCGCAACCATGGATACAAAATTAGTATACTGTATACTATTTAAAAGTCGAGGGCGGGGCTTTTCCTGCGCGGTAGGTGGCGGGGCAGTTTCGCCTAGTCGGTTTGACAGAGACGCGAGAAGACGAGGCAGTAGGCTGCTGCAAACGTTGGGCTGTGTGATTTGACAGCGAATTACTGCTGGACAAGTGGGGCCCTGTGATTTGACTTGCCATTATTATTTTTACAGCGGCACTACGACCGGCGTGAGTCTCCCGATTCCTGACCACCTCCATACAGGTGCCTCTCCCAATGCTCCACCATGTAGTAGAGGCCGGCTCTTGCATGAGAGCCCACTTCTCCACTTTTTCCTTGCCTCTATTTCCTCCACATATGCAAAAATGCCATGTAAAGCGCACTATTGTACTTACTTTTACTTGCTCCTACAGGTGCTAAGCTTGCCACATAGGCATAAAGTCTGATGTGGATAGTTAATCAAGAAGAGAGAGACTAGTTTGGTGATCCAAGGAAGAAACGGTGCTAAGCACGTGTACCTAGGTGAAAAGACAATTTTGAGTCGCTAATTAAATGAAGCAAACTTAGCAACACCATTTCATTGTAAGAGGTCACTCCTTGGCTAACCTTGTAGTATGAGTGACTAAGTGATGACTATATATGACATGCCAACATCAGATAGCCTAACGCACCGTGTTAAATCTCAAGGGCATGACCGTGCAAGCAACGCGACAGTCTTGGTAGGCGCGACCATGATTCGGGCTGCTGGCAGCCCTTGGATCTGAGATCAAACGGTCGCATGCTAAGTTGCTGAAAATTTGCAGAATAACCCTCCAGGATAGGATATTCACCCATAGGTCGAGAATCACGCCATGCAAGCGTTTGATCTCAGATCCAAGGGCTCTCGGAAGCCCGTATCATGGGAGAATGGAAAGCCACTACCCTGGCGTTCGCACGCTGGCAGTTCGCTCCTACTCGCCCCCGCAGGTCCTTCAGTACTACGGCGGTTCGCTCCTAGTAGTCCCGTCCATTCACATTACGACATTTCCACTAATCCTAACCGTCCTCCCAAATCCATGGCGTCCCAAATCTCCATGATCGGTGGTGAGTACAAGGTTAGAACCATCACCGGTGATGAGTTCGACATCATCTACACCCGTTCTTCCGCGACGGTGAAAGGATGCCTTTCTTGCTTCAGACGCATGTTCGAAGACCAGATGATGAGTGGGTCGCTGGGCTAGATGTTGAATACACCACAGTCCTGGGACGAGAGAAGGATCTAAAGGACGAAGAGAGGAAGAAGCCCGTTGTGATCCAGGTTTGCGTGCATGACTTATGCTTGGTCGACCACATATGCCATGCCGACGTTGAGTGCCAGGATTTTAAGAACTTCCTTGAGAGCAACCTAGTCAAATTCGTTACTGTAGACTTTGGTAATGACAAAGAAGTCCTGTGTCGGATAGGCCTCATTGTAGGCAACACCTTCAACCTCCAGAAGAATCGGATGGTGTCCTCTCGTCAGCCTTCAATGGTGACCCTGGCAGGAGCCATGGTTCATCCTTCGTACAATAAACTGGAGAAACCTCCATACACGTTTCATCATCATGCATGGCCGTGGAATGTACTAGATATAGACCACATCCACTATGCTGCAATGGATGGCTACCTTTGCTTCAATATCTACAAGGGTTGGATGAAGAGCAACAACCAAGTGTGCGGTTCAAGCAAAGAAGTATCGGCCAAGAGGAAGAGGGACAAGGACGAAGTCGAGGACGTGGACGAGGACTCCGAGTAAGGTGGCAGTGTCGTTGCTCATGGTTGTTCTAATGCAGTGTCTACTGGAATAGTTGCAAAGTTTAATTTCAGGTGTGCTTAATTTAATTTGAGGGGTGTGTTGTGATGAGCCCCCCAGCAGAACTATGTTATGTTTCTTCTTGTTACTTTAACTCTTCAGTACGTACATACTAGTATTTCTTACATTTCATATTTTAGTTGGTATAGTACTACCACTCGTTTCTTCACATTATATACATACAATATATATGGCCAACATCATATAGCCAGTAGTTTAGTTGTCAAAGAATTTCAGGGTGCTTAGTTTTGTCAAAGAATTCCAGGGTGCTTAGTTTTATTTGAGGGGTGGGTTGTGCTGGACACCATTATTGTGACTAGCCTTTTTAATAGTACTATATGCATAATTTGGCGACGAGCGCTCTCTATATGTACCACTTTTCTTTAATTTCAAGTTTGCTCCATGGCGCAATCCATTGATACTACTGCTGTACAAAAGTATACATTTTTTAAAAGGCTAGAGGGCGGGGCAGTCTAGCTTGGTCGGTTTCACGAGAGGCGTGGGCCTTTGTGATTTTACGGCTCATTACTGCTGGAAGGCGGGGCCTTGTGATTTGACTGCTCGTATAAATGCGCCGACGACCTGATCCAGGAGGAGCAAACAACCGTGCAGTATACTCAAGTTTTCCACTGGAGTAGTACTGCGACGGAGGAGCATGAAACATGGCAGCCCAGTGCCATATGGTGATAAAAAATGATCTAATTTGCTAGTCATCTCATTAGCATTGTTCTATTCATTCCCTAAAAAAACCATTGTTCTATTCATGCCTCGCAGAGAACGTGCCACGTGCGGCGAAACACCCGAAGCAAAAGATGAAACACAGGAGCAAAAGGAGAAGGAAGATTATCACCCCAAATGATATAATTCACCATAGAGTCGTAACTGCTTCTTCATCGCCTCCACGACCTCCATTTCCTTGCGCGTCTCCTCCTCCATCTTCTTCATTCTGTCCATGACACGGGATTTCTCGACGCGAGCCTTCATCATGTGTTCCACGGCCGAATTACGTACCTTGACAGCAGCCGGGTGCTCGATGCGGAGCTTCGTCAACTCCTCCTTCTGTTCCATGACAAGGGCCTGCAGCATCTTCATCGAGGAACTACTATTCTCATGTAGCTTCTTCTCCTTCAACAGGTCGATCTCGTGGCAGAGCTTCGCCTTGTCCTCCTGAAGTCGCAGGATTTCACCGGTCGCCTTCTTCTCTGAGGCAATGCTCTTCTTCATCAGCATCACCAAGCCGGCGGTCAACTCCCCCTGCCGATTGAGCTTAGCGGGCATGTCGTTGAGGCTCTCCTGCAGCAACTCCATCAAGCCTTGGATGCACTCCATCTTCTTATTGAGGTGCTTCTTGAGCTGATCGGGCATGCCATCGAGGGATAACGACTCCAGCTCCGCCGGCTCGGCATGTTCGCCTCCACGGCTAGGGCGCTCCTGGGAGCCATCGCCTGCCCGTGAGAGATCTTTCGAGGTCTCTGCGTGGCAGCGAGCCCTCTTTTTTTTCTGCAGCCTTGGTTGCCGCTCCCTTGTTATGAGTAGTTCTCGACCTAGAGCTCTGCTCATTGGCCATGGTAACGACGGACGAAGAAGAAGCACTTATGAGGAGGAAAGGTAGAGTAATTTTCGGTTAGGTAGTTCCCATTTTTATAACCTAAGTGCTAGCACTAGTACTAATACCTGCATAGTGGGAACACATTCAAGTTTGGTACGTACTAGTAGGTGTGAGCAGGCTTTCGAATGTGATGGGAACAAGGTAAAGATTAATTGATGGTTTTGGTTTCGAGGCCCGAAACGGCTCCCGATGAGTTTATCGGAACATAAATTTCAAATACTAGACTGCTCAAATGCGTAAATATTATGTTACTGTCAAAAATTGGCACAAAATACGAAGGAGACCAATGGAAGTACTACTAGAAACCCACAATTTAACTACTCGCATGCGTGCAGTGAAGTAATAATGTCTTTCTTCTGCCCTCACGTCCACTTAATTTGCATGCGATGTATTAATTAACCATCAATGAAGTGAACGACTTTACACGCGTCAAATTATCACATGGGGTGGATCTTGGTACAAAATTGCGTCCGCCCGTGTACCTGCGTGTGCGTGAGAGGGAATGAGTGCGTGCGTGGCGTGGGTGCACATTTCGCTTCATGCATGTACCACCAGTATGGCTCAGGGAGGACGAGTACATTCTTCTAGAACCAGCAGCACGTCACTGTGATCAATCCATGCAAGGAGGTCGCGACAATGCCTCCACATGTGCCACGTGGCTTCATGAACTATAAGAGAGACACTGTGTAGCTGCCATTGGTATTCTAATTTACGTGTTTTGCACATACTCGAAGTACTAGTAAGGTACACGTGCATTGCATGCATTTGATTTTGCAACCAAATTATGAATAAATACCACACTATAGCATGTAAGCTCTGAGTCATATATGCCTGATGTAGCCCTTCGTTTAATTCTTGTAGTTCATCTCATTCAAAATCAATTAGTTTTTATAAAAAAGCTAAGAACGCGGGAATAGGAAAAACATGGGATTATAGTGGAATGTCGTCTTGAATCCTACAGGATTGTACGAGTGTTTGATTGTGCATAGAAAAAACGCAGAATTCTTTCAAAGAGGTTTGAGTGGATGGGATGTTTCCTATGAAATCTAGTGCAAATGAATCATATGGAAAAATTCCTATGGTTTACAATCCTAGGAATCAAACAACCAAGATAGGAAAAATTCCTAATGATTAGAATCCTCCAAAATTCCTTTGAGAATCCTTTGGATCAAAGAAGCCATTAATCTATTTTATGATTCATGGAATTGTGCGTTGTAAAGCATAAAGTAAAAACAAATAATGGCAATTCAACTAGAAAAAAAGTTTGGGCAGTTATGATACGGAAGATTCTAGAACAAAAGAGAACCACTGTTGTTTTGAGGTTTGTGCATTATGCTTAAGTTCAACCATGGAGTCTGCTAGATTGTACATGTGGCAAAATCCGGTGGGGGGCTAGAAGATGGTGCGATGGGCCGAGTGGAGGGAGACTATGAAGGAATGTACAAGTGCGATATCGATATTTAGAGAGAGGGGGCGAACACGTGCGCTGTTGCACGTAGTGGAGGAGCCATGAAAAATAAATGAGCTAGGGGGCCAAGCATTGCTAATCCTTTACGAGGAGGGTCAATTCATGAACTTAAACCATTTTAGAAGCAATTGTCTAATGATCATATTCATATTAGCCTGGATATATAGTGATGTTAGGGGGGTGCAGGGCCCTTACTGCCCCCTGTCTTCGCCATTGTGCACGCGTCTGAGAGATGAAGCGGAAGGCATGGATGATGAGAGGGGGACATTGGATATATAATTAATGTGGGTGTATTAGGTATAGATTGATCGATGTGGACGTGGGAAAGAGTGTGAGACCTCACTGGATATATCGATTGATCGGTTTGTGTGGAAAACTATGAAAGACCTAGCTATATACACACATACATAGAGGAACATAGATCGTTGCGCATGCACGCGTGAGAGATAAAGAATGCCCGATATGATGGAGAGGGGGGTGTGTGTGGGTGTGTGCCTTCATGGGAGACCGACCTGAAGAAAAAGATTGCATGCGTGCGATGGATAATGCCGACTGGTAGCATGTGTGCATGCATGCACGAGAGAAAGTTAGTGGTACAATTATAAAGGGAAGACTAGTGTGTGGGTGGAAAAGAATAGGTGAGGTCATAAGTAAAGTTGAATTCAAATATTTTGAATAAGAGATCCTGATGTTTGAAACCCATGCATGCATGAATATAACGGAGATATGCGCGGTGTGGTTTGGAAACGAGCATGTTGTAATGTATACACATTGAACAAGGTCAGACTAATTTGAATTTGAGATACTGATGGTAGACATCATTTGGCCACGTCGCATCCGTGCATGGACACACTATTCTAATTGGAGATGATGGGCGGCTTTCGCATCACATATCTATATCTATACCCCTATATATATGTATATATATATATATATATAATATTTTATATTTTTTTATATTGTGTGTGGGTAACTTTAACTTTGAAAGATGGTCGTTGGATGAGGCGGATCCGATGGTCCAAAGATGGCAAATTTGAGCACTACTGGCCGTTGGATATCATCTAGATTCCACCAGATTCACATGTATAATCTAAAAGACTCCATGGTTGAACTTAAGCATAATGCACAAACATCAAAACACAAGCACTTCTTATTTGTTATAGAATCTTCCGTATTAGAATTGCCCAAATGTTTTTCTACAAGATTTGCCATTATTTGTTTTTACTTTATGTCTTACAATGCACAATTCCATGAAGCTTAAAATAGATTAGCTTTCTTATAAAAACTAGATGAATTTGAATGAAATTAACTATAAGAATTAAACGAACATCTACATCATACATATATGACTCAAAGCTTGCATGATATAATGTGGCATTTATTCATAATTTGGTTGCCAAATCTCATGCGTGCAATGCACGTGTACCTTACTCTAGTCTAAATGGTGTTTGTGTGTGTGTGTTGTGCGTGTTGAGGTGCAAATTGTCTTTTTTTGGGTACACGTCAAGCTTGTTCTTCCGAAATTTCAAGCTGCTCCTTGTTATGCCGAAAATTCAAGCTACCGTCTCTGTCTATCGTGCTGCAAAACTCCCGCCTCTTCAACCCGTGCCTTGTTAGCCCGAAATATTTAAGATATATCTTTGTCTTGTTGTGCTCCGACAACTCCCTCCATCTCAACCCGCGCCTTGCTATTCCAAAATTACAACGCGCGCGAGAACTCCCACCTCCTGTGAAATCCCGACACGCGGAATGCCCGTGGTACCCCTGAACCGAAAGAACCACCTCAAATCGGTGGGGGTACTTTCGTAACTTACCCCACATTTAGGACAAGCGCGTCTCTAAGCCATGGTTCCCCACTGCCATCCCATCCGCCCACCCATTCGTACACCGAGGCCGCGAAAACCCGTGACGAAACCCCACACCCTGCTCCGTCCGCCACCCAGCCGGAGCCTCTTCTCCGACGATGTCGTCCACAGCAACACCTCGACATCCCTCATCCACCGTACCGGATAAGGATCTGTCGTCGATCTCATCGTCCCGCCGGTTCAGCTACCCCGTCCTCCACCTCCAAGGAGCTGCCCCGATGTTCCCCTTGTCTTTCGCGCCACCTCCATTCCCACACCACCATCTTCACCTGCACCACCGGAAGAGCATCATCATCACCGTTTCCTCGGATGGAGCTGCGGCCTAATCGGTGCCACCAAAGAGGTTGTACAATAATCGCCGCATTGTCTTCTTGATTCAATCTCACGGTGCTGCCGACGCTCGGTCCCGAGCCAACACGGCGTGGCTCCATCCACGGCGGCGTTGCCGGCCACTTCCTCCATGGCATCGCTCCCTCGGCGGCAACGTCCACATCAGCAGGAGCTGCTGCTGCTTTAGCTCTCACTCGTGCTACTGCTCTGCTCTTGCTCTCGGTCCCCTGCCTGGTCTGCTCTTGCTATTGCTCTTTCTCGCGCTGCTGCTCTCGCTCTTGCTCTTGCTTGCGATGCTGCTCCGATTTAGCTACACTTTAGTCGACTAAATCGACTTTTGGGTCAGTCGATTTTCAGGGGGTGGTGTGTGTGTGTGGGGGGGTGCTCGCCGGGATGAAGGAAGAACCAGCCGCAGCGGGGAGGGGGGCTCGCCGGAGAGGTACCCCACTATCTATCATAGGGTTCAGGATGGGGGTAGTGGTCACCAGCGGTGGCGGGGGGATCGCCGGAGAAAAAGCTCGGCACGGGGGGGGGGGGGGGCTAGAGGGATGGCCGGGGCGGCGGCGGACCGGCGGTGGGAAGGGTTTTTGGGGCGGGCGGGGCGGCGCACCACCGGCCGCGGGCGGCGGGGGGCTGCTGTTTGGCCGATGGTGGCTGGCGGCTCAGGGGGGTTGAGGTTGAAGATGAACCGCAGGCCCTTGATTTCGTATCCAACGGCTGCAAAATCGACTGACCAGAGATGAAAAAGTCAGTCGACCGACATGTAGCCTCACCTTACTAGTGCGTTCAGTTTCGACAGCAAAATTCAGTTTCGACAGTTAAGTTCAGTTTCGACAGTTAAGTTCAGTTTCGACAGTTAAGTTGAGAGATGAGCGGCTGATGTGTTTTACATCTAGCACTTTGTGGTTATGTATATTACGTCATGTATTGGAGATGCTATTAGAATTCCACTCAGGTTAACATTGTTCGTTGTCTCTCTTGTCCTGCTTTAGCCTCGGCGTCGTACAACTCACCGGAGCTGCTCCAACGACAAAACCCTCCATCACAGTGGAGCAGTACCTCGGGCTCCATCTCCAGAATCCTAAGATCTTCTTCCCCTCCTCTGACAGCCAAGTCAGCCGGAGCATCCTCACCGGCCAACCCAATCACGCTGAGATCGACATGGCTTCTCCAAAGAGGTTGTACACTTGTTGCATCTCTTTTTTACTCTATATGTTATATATATTGTCCACTGAGCACTCCTAGTAACAGGAAATATGATTATTTTATCCTACTATATGACAAGCAGTGAGGTACCAGGCAACTTAGCTATCCGTGATGGACTTTCTTGAACGCCATCGTTATTTATCTCTGCGCGTTTGAGCTGTGCATTTGTCGATGGGCCTGGGAGTTGAGCTAGTATGGCAGTGGCCTGGGTCCAAAGTAATAGAAGTAGCACAAAAACATTTTTAGTGTAGGATTTTCCTTGCTCAAGCCTGCCTACTAGAATCGCCAGTGCTTGAAAGGAAAAGTGAATGAAAAACATAGGAATTGGAAAGTTTCCTATGGTACTACTTTTCATGAATTTGGTGCAAAGGAATGGAGCAAAGAAAAACTGTAGGATTTGTTCCTTTAGTGTCTCCTTGAAAGAAAAACCGTAGGAATTCTAATTTCCACTTCTCCTCCTTTTCATATTCCTATTCATCAAGCACAAGACTAAGAGATAATAGCATAATAGCATTATAACCATACATTTTCTTGTGGTTTGACTTAATCTCACCATGCTTTTTTGCATCCTGTGATCTTCCAATTGTTGTTAACCAAACACCCAGATTGGCAGAAATCCTCTTTTTTAAAATTCTCTGTTTTGCACGTGCATTCCTATCCTATTCCTGTCTATTTCCTATCCCTGCATTGTTAGAATCCTCAACTTCAAACATACCCTTACTCAATTACTTCTGTTACAGATATGTGTCAAAGAAAACCTTGTGTGGTTTGTCCTGCTCTTGCGGCGCTGTGTTCCACCCCAGCTCAGCTGCTCCAACGACGGAAGGGTTCACCACAGCAGGGATCCACTCTCCAGACTGTCTTTCGCCGCCTCAGATCTTCTTCCCCGCCGCCGGCAGCCACGACAACTGCATTACCATCATCAACTGAGTAGATGACCTTGAGAACTACACGGTTCCGCAAGAGAGGTCGCACTCTTCCGTGTCTGCTTACGTTATGCGTCGCTTAATATGATGACATGCTACATTATCGTCGTGTTCACCTATTAGACTCCGAGTCAGGTCCAAACTAATGCTGAAACTTGAGTTTTTAAATGGTTGTGGGGTACATATTGGGGCAGCAATCAGTACTATCTGTCTACTATCTGGTTAATCTCCGGTGTCTACTATGAGTTTCATGTTGGGTGCAAACAAACATTAAAGGAGCCATTATCTGTATTTTTTAACTAAAGCTATTATCTGCCTGCTATCATTGGTTTTGGGTCTATCCACAGTTTGCTACCATCACTCTGGAGTTGTGCATGCACTCCTTACATAATCTCACTATGTTTTATTCCTATGCATGCCAGTTATTGTACACAATGGAACTGATCATGTAGAGCAAAAGAGACGAGCCTTGCATGGCAATAAAATTTCATGCAGACGTCGTTCCATGGTGGGCGCAAAGGCAGCCCCCCTCCACCCATTTCGGATCGTAATCAAGAGGAAGATAACTGTTCTGAGGGGGATTCAGAAGGAGAAGACCACTCCTATTTACCCCATGAGGTCTTCGCTCTAACTTGGCATGCTGATGTTGGTAATATCATGCATATGGTGCCTTGCATTGCTTACTGTATACATTAAAGATGTCATCTGCTTAGTTTAGACATGCTTTGTGTCAATGCCATCTGTTTAGTTTCTTTATCGTATATGTGAATCATGCAATGCCATCTTGTCTAGCCAGGCATCATATATGTGAATTTTGCAATGCCACCCTGGTTAGCCAGTCATCTTATATGTGAATTATATCATGCCATCATTTTTTATTACGTGTTAAATTTGTCAACAATTTTAGTACATTCAATTACTCTTCCTGTGCATCAGCCATTCGGCACGGTCATGGAAAAATCTGGAGTGGAAACAAGGTCTTCAGAGCAGACAATGCTATCTGACGAAGCGCATGTCTTGCTGGTTACCGATAGCTCCTCAGAGGAGGATTCAGAGACAGATGACCAGTCATATTCCCCCCCCCCGAGGTGCATGCCCTAACTTGGCAGGGTTATGTTACTCATATCGTGCGTATGGTATCTTGCATTGCTATGTCATTTTCTTAGTTTAGACATGCTTTGTGTGAATGCCACCTGTTTAGTGTCTAATTACCATATATGTGAATTGTGCAATGCCATCTTGTTGCAAGACATTATATATGTGAATTATGCAATGTTATCTTGTTGCAAGGCATTATGTATGTGAATTATGCAATGCCATGCTGTTTAGGCAAGCGTCATATATGTGAATTATATCATGCCGTCCTTTTTTTGTATTTCTCATTGCTTTTGTCGACAATGTTTGTATATTCAACTGCTCTTCCTGTGCATCAGCCATTTGAATTGGTGATGGAGAAATCTGGAGTGAAAACAAGGTCTTCAGAGCAGACAATGCTACCTGCTGAAGCAGATATCTTGCTGGTTACAGATAGCTCTTCAGAGGAGGATTCAGAGGCAGATGACCAGTCCTATTATCCCCCTGAGGTGTATGCTCAAACTTGGCAGGGTTATATTACTCATATAATGCATATGTTGTATTGCAATGCTTAGTTTTTACATCATATACACAATATTGAATGCCATCTCCTTAGTTGACACATCATATATGCGATTGCCCTCTGCTCACTTCCTTAGTATATAAATCATATATTTGAATTATGTCATGCCATGATGTTTACATAGACAACATGTATCTGAATTATGGCATGCCAACCCATTTTCTAAAGACATAATATAGTTATATCATCTCATCCTGTTTACATAGTCATCATATTTTAAATTATGTCATTCTATCCGTGAATTATATCATGCCATCATGTTTCCATCGACGGCATGTTTGTGATTTATGGCATGACAACCACTTTAATAGACACATCGTATAGTTATATCATGTCATCCTGTTTACATAGTCATCATATTTTGAAGTATGTCATTCTATCCTATTTAGTTAGCCATCATACATGTGAAATTGTGTCACGCTATCCTGTTTAATTAGCCATCATATATGTGAAATTATGTCCTGCTATTTTGTTCACTTAGACAACATAAATGTGAATTGTTTCATGCCCTGTTTTCTTCCCTACTATCCATTGCACCTGTCTATCTTACGATGTCTATACATTCAATTACTATTCTTGTTTATCAGCCATTTCAGTTGGAGGGACTGATGATAGTATCCGTGGGAGTAAAAACACGGTCTTCAGAAAAGATCATGCTACCTGTCGATGCAGATAGAACCACGGTTGTACTTGCCCAAGAACCATCCCCACCACACATAACCCACACTTATGCAGATTGTACCCCTACCCTGTTGGAAAGAGAACCAGCTACATCCCTTCTAACCCCAACCCCAGCAGATAGACACCCAGTTCCCGTTGACACAACACCGTCTCCACCACAGAGCACCCAAACACGAGCAGTTAGTAAGGCAACTGCAGTGCCCAAATCACGAGGACCACCACTCCGAACCCGAAGTCAACACTTAAAGCAGAAGAAGAATTGTTCTCAGGTCAGGTTCCGTAGCTATGGTTCATACTACTTTGCTCTTGCATCACTGTATTTATAGATACCAACTAATTTCAATTTTGAAGGATGCAATTGAAACTCCAATGGCGCAACAGGTATGTTTTCTGTTTCTTCAACGTGTTTGGCTGTTTGCTGTTGTAACTTGCTCTATGTTGATTTCAGTTTCAATTGAATAAACAGTTATGTTCTCATGCCATGCACATTACAAGTGTTGTTATTGCTGTGTAGTTTCCCACACTTATATTCTGTCTATGCTGCTTTGTCTTAAATAGATATGATTCAAACTGTATCTATCTTGATTTAGCAACATAAACTAGAATGATATAGACCATACAGTGACCATACTACATAGATATATGTTTGTTTAATGCTGTTATCCTGTCCACCTTACTACTGAACTGGTTTACCAAAATGAGTTTCATATACTACATTGTAAACCTGAGATGTGTTTTTTTGCTTCTCTTTTAGAACGCGGATAAAATATTGGAGAAGAGTACCCTGTTATGCAATGGTAAAGGAAGTAATGCAGATAAGGTTCAAGATAGTGAGACATCCCTGTTGGTCTCCAAGAAAGCTGATAAAAACTATATTGAAGACACTGAGACAACCCCAAAGTCCTGACTTGATGTAGTGTTCGAGTTACTGGCTACCACTGCTGGCACCAACTCTTCGAACTCTTTGCCTGAATCAGTTCGGCTTCTTGAGTCTCAACTTCAAGTTGAAAGACATCGATCAAATGTTATGCGACAGGAAGCCAAAGGACCGAGGAAGTCCCTGCAGAATTCAGATGCATACTTTCTGGTGCAACAACAAGCACTGGAGGACTTAAGCGCCAAACAAGAGAAAGTTAATAAGCTTGCTAAGCATCTTGCCAGCATTATGGGTACCCAGGATATTGTTTCTTGAGCTCTTCTGAAGTGGTTTCAGTTCTGGACTTGTTTCGCGGCGACGTTTATATGCTGCTGTGTTTCCTATATTTGCACTGGTGGCGAACTTTGATGCCCAGTCGATGTAATATGTGTAATAGCCGTGATAGCCTAGTGTAAGTTGCTTGCTTATTTATTTCCTTGTTGTCTTGTTTATTTGTTTGCTTGTAGTCAGTGCAGTTCTTTTTCTGCGGTTTGCTAGTGGCTGCAATAACCTATTTTTTAAAACTAGGCCATAATAACCATGGGCTAATATTTACTGTAGTGACACTGCGCCTCCTATGGGCCGTAGAAACAATGTGCCTTCTATGGTCCATATAAGCAGTGGGCCTTCTATGTGCCGTAGAAGCAGTGGGACTTCTACGGGCCATAGAAACAGTGGGCCTTCTACCGGCCGTAGAAACAATGGGCCTTCTATGGGCCGTATCATCAATGGGCCTTATACGGGCCGTATGATCGATTGGCCAAACATGGGCCAAATAGACCGCATTCAGGCCATAAACGGGCTAGAGTTGGAATCGTCCGTTCATGGGCCGACCGTAACTGGCCATCGTCAATAGGCCGTATTTGATGACGCTATGAAAATTGGCCAACGTATTAACAGACCACAAACGGGCTGACTGTAACCACGGGCTGAATTTGGCCCACAAGCAGAAAATGACAGTAACGGGCCGTAAGTAAACGAATGCTGGAAATGAGCCCAAGAATATATGGGCTCTCAGAAGGCCAAAAGATAACATGGGCTGGAAACGGCCCACCGGAATAATGGGCCGTTAATGGGTATAAAGTGATACACTGTTCTTTACGGGCCAGTTTCACCACGGGCCGTTAATGGGTGTAAAGTGATACACTGTTCATTATGGGCCAGTTTCACCACGGGCCGTTAATAGGCCAAGAGTTACGTAGAGCCTCATATGGGCCGAAAGACGTCATGGGCCATATATGGGGCAGAAGTGAAAACGGGCTGGAATCATATTGGATGGCCCAGATGACGCTACTGGGCCTAATTCGAATAGGGCGTAACGGGCCTTGGGTTAGCGGGCTGGAAATGGGCTATATGCGAACAGGCCGTTAACAGGCTTTCCATGGGCCGGCCTGCCACCTTTTGACCAAGTCAAACGGGCCGGCCTTTTCACAGGAATGGGCCTCTGTTGGGCCGTGCCACGTGTCGACGTATCATAGGCGCCTTCTGTCCAATGAGTGGATGGCATCTATCCCAGCGATGAGCCGACACGTGTTTCCTCCAGCCAAGGATTATTTTACACGTGGAAAATCCCCATTGGTCGGGGCTGTTAACGGGTTATCGGATCCAAAACCCGACCCGATAGCTTAACGGCGTTCCGTTACGGTGGATGCCACATGTCGGTCACCCTTGACGAAAGCACTTCTGTGACGCACAATTTATCGTCATGGAAGTGGACACTTCCATGATGATAATTTTGGTAATGTCATGGAACACTTCTACGACAACACAGGTATGACTATCTTGATTCTGTCATAAATTTGTCATGGATGTACATGCATGACAGAAAACGCGACCTACTATGAGAAACACGTATCATCACGGAAGTGTATTTTTTTAGTGGTACTTGTTGAGTTGACGTATTTCGAGATTAGGATTTGTCACTCCGATTGTCGGAGAGGTATCTCTGGGCCCTCTCGGTAATGCACATCACTATAAGACTTGTAAGCAATGTGACTAATGAGTTAGTTGCGGGATGATGCATTACATAACGAGTAAAGAGACTTGTCAGTAACGAGATTGAACTAGGTATTGAAATACCGACGATCGAATCTCGGGCAAGTAACATACCGATGACAAAGGGAACAACGTATTTTGTTATGCGGTTCGACCAACAAAGATCTTCGTAGAATATGTAGGAGCCAATATGGGCATCCATGTTTCGCTATTGGTTATTGACCAGAGAGATGTCTCAGTCATGTCTACATAGTTCTCGAACCCGTAGGGTCCGGATGCTTAACGTTCATTGACGATATAGTATTATATGAGTTATGTATGTTGGTGACCAAATGTTGTTTGGAGTCCCGGATATGATCACGGACATGACGAGGAACTCTGGAATGGTCCGGAGATAAAGATTGATATATGGGATAATAGTGTTTGGTCTCCGCAAGGGTTCCGGAATTCACCGGAAGGGGTTCCGGATGTTTCCCGAAATGTTTGGGTACAAGAACACTTTATTTGGGCCAAAGGGGAAAGCCCACAAGGTTTTTGGAAATCGCAAAAGGAAGTTTTGCCAAGTCCAGGGGCCAGATGCCAGGGTCCCTGGCGTCTGGGTCTAGACGCCGGGAACCCTGGCGTCTGGCCCTGGAGTCCGAGAAGGACTCTTGCCTTACGGGTGAAACCGACTTTGTGGAGGCTTTAACTCCAAGTTTCAACCCCAAGGCTCAACATATAAATAGAGGGGCAGGGCTAGCACCAAAGACACATCAAGAAACACCAAGCCGTGTGCCGGCAACCCCGTCCCCTCTAGTTTATCCTCTGTCATAGTTTCCGTAGTGCTTAGGCGAAGCCCTGCAGAGATTGTTCTTCACCAACACCGTCACCACGCCATCGTGCTGCCGGAACTCATTTACTACTTCGCCCGTCTTGCTGGATCAAGAAGGCGAGGACGTCATCAAGATGAACGTGTGCAGAACGCGGAGGTGCCGTGCGTTCGGTACTTGTATCGGTCGGATCGTGAAGACGTACGACTACATAAACCGCATTGATAAACGGTTGCGCTTAACGATCTTCAAGGGTATGAAGATACACTCTCCCTCTCGTTGCTATGCATCACCATGATCTTGCGTGTGCGTAGGAATTTTTTTGAAATTACTACGTTCACCAACAATGGTATCAGAGCCAGGTTTTATGCGTAGATGTTATATGCACAAGTAGAACACAAGTGAGTTGTGGGCGATACAAGTCATACTGCTTACCAACATGTCATACTTCGGTTCGGTGGTATTGTTGGCTGAAGTGGCCCAGACCGACATTACGCGCACGCTTACGCGAGACTGGTTTACCGTCGTGCTTTGCACACAGGTGACTAGCAGGTGTCAGTTTCTCCAACTTTAGTTGAACCGAGTGTGTCTACGCCTGGTCCTTGAGAAGGTTAAAACATCACTAACTTGACAAACTATCGTTGTGGATTTGATGCGTAGGTAAGAACGGTTCTTGCTCAGCCCGTAGCAGCCACGTAAAACTTGCAACAACAAAGTAGAGGACGTCTAACTTGTTTTTGCACGGCATGTTGTGTTGATATGGTCAAGGCATGATGCTATATATTATTGTATGAGATGATCATGTTTTGTAACCGAGTTATCGGCAACTGGCAGGAGCCATATGGTTGTTGCTTTATTGTATGCAATGCAATTACCCTGTAATTGCTTTACTTTATCACTAAGTGGTAGTGATAGTCGTAGAAGCAATAGTTGGCGAGACGACAACGATGCTACGATGGAGATAAAGGTGTCGCGCCGGTGACAATGGTGATCATAACGGTGCTTCAGAGATGGAGATCACAAGCACAAGATGATGATGGCCATATCATATCACTTATATTGATTGCATGTGATGTTTATCTTTCATGCATCTTATCTTGCTTTGATTGACAGTAGCATTATAAGATGATCTCTCACTAAATTTCAAGATAAAAGTGTTCTCCCTGAGTATGCACCATTGCCAAAGTTCGTCGTGCCCAGACACCACATGATGATCGGGTATGATAAGCTCTACGTCCACCTATAACGGGTGCAAGCCAGTTTTTCACACGCAGAATATTCAGGTTAAACTTGATGAGCCTAGCATATGCAGATATGGCCTCGGAACACTAAGACCGAAAGGTCGAGCATGAATCATATAGTAGATATGATCAACATAGTGATGTTCACCATTGAAAACTACTCCATTTCATGTGATGATCGGTTATGGTTTAGTTGATTTGGATCACGTGATCACTTAGATGATTAGAGGGATGTCTATCTAAGTGGGAGTTCTTAAGTAATATGATTAATTGAACTTAAATTTATCATGAACTTAGTACCTGATAGTATCTTTGCATGTCTATGTTGTTGTAGGTAGATGGCTCGTGCTGTTGTTCCGTTGAATTTTAATGCGTTCCTTGAGAAAGCAAAGTTCAAAGATGATGGTAGCAATTACATGGACTGGGTCCGTAACTTGAGGATTATCCTCATTGCTGCACAGAAGAGTTACATCCTGGAAGCACCGCTAGGTGTACCACCTGCACCAGCTACTGCAGACATTGTGAATACCTGGCAGTCCCGTGTTGATGACTACTCTATAGTTCAGTGTGCCATGCTTTACGGCTTAGAACCGGGACTTCAATGATGTTTTGAACGTCATGGAACATATGAGATGTTCCAGGAGTTGAAGTTAATATTTCAAGCAAATGCCCGGGTTGAGAGATATGAAGTCTCCAATAAGTTCTACAGCTGCAAGATGGAGGAGAATAGTTCTGTCAATGAGCATATACTCAAAATGTCTGGGTATTGTAATCACTTGATTCAACTGGGAGTTAATCTTCCAGATGATAGTTTCATTGACAGAATTCTTCAATCACTGCCACCAAGCTACAAGAGCTTCATGATGAACTATAATATGGAAGGGATGAACAAGACAATTCCCGAGCTCTTCGCAATGCTAAAGGCTGCGGAGGTAGAAATCAAGAAGGAGCATCAAGTGTTGATGGTCAACAAGATCACCAGTTTCAAGAAAAAAGGTAAAGGGAAGAAGAAGCGGAACTTCAAGAACGTCAAACAAGTTGCTGCTCAAGAGAGGAAACCCAAGTCTGGACCTAAGCCTGAGACTGAGTGCTTCTACTGCAAGCAGACTGGTCACTAGAAGCGGAACTGCCCCAAGTATTTGGCGGATAAGAAGGATGGCAAGGTGAATAAAGGTATATGTGATATACATGTTATTGATGTGTACCTTACCAGAGCTCGCAGTAGCACCTGGGTATTTGATACTGGTTCTGTTGCTAATATTTACAACTCGAAATAGGGACTATGGATTAAGCGAACACTAGCTAAGGACGAGGTGACGATGTGCGTGGGAAATGCTTCCAAAGTCGATGTGATCGCCGTCGGCACACTACCTCTACATCTACCTTCGGGACTAGTTTTAGACCTAAATAATTGTTATTTGGTGCCAGCGCTGAGCATGAACATTATATGTGGATCTTGTTTGATGCGAGACGGTTATTCATTTAAATCTGAGAATAATGGTTGTTCTATTTATATGAGTAATATCTTTTATGGTCATGCACCCTTGAAGAGTGGTCTGTTTTTGATGAATCTCGATAGTAGTGATACACATATTCATAATGTTGAAGCCAAAATATGCAGAGTTGATAACGATAGTGCAACTTATTTGTGGCACTGCCGTTTGGGTCATATTGGTGTAAAGCGCATGAAGAAACTCCATACTGATGGACTTTTGGAATCACTTGATTATGAATCACTTGGTACTTGCGAACCATGCCTCATGGGCAAGATGACTAAAACGCCGTTCTCCGGAACTATGGAGCGAGCAACTGATTTGTTGGAGATCATACATACTGATGTATGTGGACCAATGAATGTTGAGGCTCGTGGCGGCTATCATTATTTTCTCACCTTCATAGATGATTTAAGCAAATATGGGTATATCTACTTAATGAAACATAAGTCTGAAACATTTGAAAAGTTCAAAGAATTTCAGAGTGATGTGGAAAATCATCGTAACAAAAAAAATAAAGTTTCTACGATCTGATTGTGCAGGAGAATATTTGAGTTACGAGTTTGGTATACATTTAAAACAATGAGGAATAGTTTCGCAACTCACACCACCTGAAACACCACAACGAATGGTGTGTCCGAACGTCGTAATCGTACTTTACTAGATATGGTGCGATCTATGATGTCTCTTACTGATTTACCACTATCATTTTGGGGTTATGCTTTAGAGACGGCTGCATTCACGTTAAATAGGGTGCCATCAAAATCCGTTGAAACGATGCCTTATGAACTGTGGTTTGGCAAGAAACTAAAGTTGTCATATTTTAAAGTTTGGGGTTGCGATGCTTATGTGAAAAAGCTTCAACCTGATAAGCTCGAACCCAAATCAGAGAAATGTGTCTTCATAGGATACCCAAAGGAAACTGTTGGGTACACCTTCTATCATAGATCCGAAGGCAAGACATTCGTTGCCAAGAATGGATCCTTTCTAGAGAAGGAGTTTCTCTCGAAAGAAGTGAGTGGGAGGAAAGTAGAACTTGATGAGGTAACTGTACCTGCTCCTTTATTGGAAAATAGTTCATCACAGAAACCGGTTCCTGTGACAACTACACCAATTAGAGAGGAAGCTAATGATATTGATCATGAAACTTTAGATCAAGTTACTATCGAACCTCGTAGGTCAACTAGAGTAAGATCCGCACCAGAGTGGTATGGTAATCCTATTCTGGAGGTCATGTTACTTGACCATGGCGAACCTACGAACTATGAGGAAGCGATGATGTGCCCAGATTCCGCAAAATGGCTTGAGGACATGAAATTTGAGATGAGATCCATGAATGAGAACAAAGTGTGGACTTTGGTTGACTTGCCCGATGATCGGCAAGCCATTGAGAATAAATGGATCTTCAAGAAGAAGACTGACGCTGATGGTAATGTTGCTGTCTACAAAGATCGACTTGTTGTGAAAGGTTTTTGTCAAGTTCAAGGGGTTGACTATGATGAGACTTTCTCACCCGTAGCGATGCTTAAGTCTTTTCGAATCATGTTAGCAATTGCCGCATTTTATGATTATGAAATTTGGCAAATGGATGTCAAAACTGCATTCCTGAATGGATTTCTGGAAGAAGAGTTGTATATGATGCAACCAGAAGGTTTTGTCGATCCAAAAGGAGCTAACAAAGTGTGCAAGCTCCAGCGATCCATTTATGGACTGGTGCAAGCCTCTCGGAGTTGGAATAAATGCTTTGATAGTGTGATCAAAGCATATGGTTTTATACAGACTTTTGGAGAAGCCTGTATTTACAAGAAAGTGAGTGGGAGCTCTGTAGCATTTCTAATATTATATGTGGACGACATATTGTTGATTGGAAATGATATAGAATTTCTGGATAGCATAAAAGGATACTTGAATAAAAGTTTTTCAATGAAAGACCCCGGTGAAGCTGCTTATATATTGGGCATCAAGATCTATAGAGATAGATCAAGACACTTAATTGGACTTTCACAAAGTACATACCTTGATAAAGTTTTGAAAAAGTTCAAAATGGATCAAGCAAAGTAGGGGTTCTTGCCTGTAATACAAGGTGTGAAATTGAGTCAGACTCAATGCCGGACCACTGCAGAAGATAGAGAGAAAATGAAAGATGTTCCCTATGCTTCAGCCATAGGCTCTATCATGTATGCAATGCTGTGTACCAGACCTAATGTGTGCCTTGCTATTAGTTTACCAGGGAGGTACCAAAGTAACCGAGGAGTGGATCACTGGACAATGGTCAAGAACATCCTGAAATACCTGAAAAGGACTAAGGATATGTTTCTCGTTTATGGAGGTGACAAAGAGCTAGTCGTCAGAACGTAACTAGGTGATTATAAAGGTGCTCTATAGGTGTCTCCGAAGGTACTTGTTGAGTTGACATATTTCGAGATTAGGATTTATCACTCCGATTGTCGGAGAGGTATCTCTAGGCCCTCTCGGTAATGCACATCACTATAAGCCTTGCAAGCAATGTGACTAATGAGTTAGTTGTGGGATGATGCATTACATAATGAGTAAAGAGACTTGCCGGTAACGAGATTGAACTAGGTATTGAGATACCGACGATCGAATCTCGGGCAAGTAACATACCAATGAGAAAGGGAACAACGTACGTTGTTATGCGGTTCGACCAACAAAGATCTTTGTAGAATATGTAGGAGCCAATATGGGCATCCAGGTTCCGCGATTGGTTATTGACCAGAGAGATGTCTTAGTCATGTCTACATAGTTCTCGAACCCGTAGGGTCCGCACGCTTAATGTTCATTGACAATATAGTATTATATGAGTTATGTATGTTGGTGACCAAATGTTGTTCGGAGTCCCGGATATGATCACGGACATGACGAGGAACTCTAGAATGGTCCAAAGATAAAGATTGATATATGGGATAATAGTGTTTGGTCTCTGGAAGGGTTCCGGAATTCACCGGAAGGGGTTCCGGATGTTTCCCGAAATGTTTGGGTACGAGAACACTTTATTTGGGCCAAAGGGGAAAGCCCACAAGGTTTTTGTAAAGCGCAAAAGGAAGTTTTGCGGAGTCTAGGGGCCAGACGCCAGGGTCCCTGGCGTCTGGGTCCAAACGCCGGCAACCCTAGCGTCTGGCCCTTGAGTCCGAGAAGGACTCTTGCCTTACGGTTGAAACCGACTTTGTGGAGGCTTTTACTCCAAGTTTCGACCCCAAGGCTCAACATATAAATAGAGGGGCAGGTATAGCACCAAATACACATCAAGAAACACCAAGCCATGTGCCGGCAACCCCGTCCCCTCTATTTTATCCTCCGTCATAGTTTCCGTAGTGCTTAGGCGAAGCCCTGCGGAGATTGTTCTTCACCAAAACCATCACCACACCGTCGTGCTACGGGAATTGCAAACCTCAACACAAGTGTCTCTACAATCCACAACCACTCACTAGCATAACTCTAATATCACCATCTTTATATCGCAAAACTATTGCAAGGAATCAAACATATCATATTCAGCGATCTACAAGTTTATGTAGGATTTTATGACTAACCATGTGAATGACCAATTCCTGTCATCTCTCTAAATAGATATAAGTGAAGTAAGAGAGCTTAATTCTTTCTACAAAAGATATGCCCCTGGTCTAACAAATATAAGGGAAGCAAAAGAGCATTCTACAAATGGCGGTTTTCTATGTGAAGAGAAACATGCAATCCAAACTTCAAATAATATAAGTGAAGCACATGAAGCATTCTATAAAGCCATACTCAAAAGATTTAAGTGAAGTGCAATGAGCATTCTATAAATCAACCAAGGACTATCTCATACCAGCATGGTGCATAAAAGAAAAGTGAAAACTAAATGGAAAAGACGCTCCAAGACTTGCACATAATGCATGAACGCAACGAATTCGAAAACATATCGATACTTGTTGAAGAAAGAGGGGATGCCTTCCGGGGCATCCCCAAGCTTAGACGCTTGAGTCTCCTTGAATATTTACTTGGGGTGCCTCGGGCATCCCCAAGCTTGAGCTCTTGCCTCTCTTCCTTTTCCTCATATCGAGACGTCCTCGATTAGACACTACATCCACACAAAACTTCAACAGAAAACTCGGTAAGATCCGTTAGTATAATGAAGCAAATCACCACTCTAAGTACTGTAGCAAACCAATTCATATTTTGTTTTTTCATTGTGTCTACTGTAAATAACTTTTCCATGGCTTAATCCACTGATATAAATTGATAGATTAATCAAAACAAGCAAACTATGCATAAAAAACAGAATCTGTCAAAAACAGAACAGTCTGTAGCAATCTGAACATCCACCATACTTCTGGTACCCCAAAAATTCTACCAAAATTAGGAATAATAAACACGTTGTATATAAACACAGTGCAAAAGGAATCAGAACCAATTGACGTTCCAGTTAAAAATGTAAAATCGCGCACTACAGCCGAAGTTTCAGTCCTGCACCGTACAAACCAACAAGCATTGTAAACATCCTAAAGGCAAACCTTGGCACATTATTTTTATAATACAAAGGAATTGTACAAGGGGATAATTATTTTTTTTTAAAATTTTCTGTAATCAAGATTCACAAAGTTTCCGTGAGCATGAACAAAGTTCGAGGAGCTCTCCCACTTCAACAATGCTTGTCTCTCTCACTTTCACTTTCCTTTTTGAAAAGTTTGTTGGTTCCCCTCTTTATTTTTTATTTTTTTGTTTTTAAACTATATAAAAGAACTCAACAGAAATAAATGACTCTCTAAAACTTCCGGGTTGTCTCCCTGGCAGCGCTTTCTTTAAAGCCATTAAGCTAGGCATTTAGTGCTCAAGTAATGGATCCACCCGGATCCAAAGGTATATCAAAGCCAATTTTAATTAACAATGATTTGCAATTTAGTAGTGAGCACAAAGTAACATATCATCCAATGAAGAAGTCTAACTCTCTTCCTATGCATCGGCATGTCATAAAAGAACAATTCATGCACACCAAGTAAAGGCCAATGCATAGTATAAGCAGTTTCTTGCAATTTCATCGTGTTGGAAACATAAAGAGGCAGAGATGTAGTTCCTCTCTCATAATAATTGCAAGTAGGAGCAGCAAGCACATGCATATTATGTTCATCAAAATCATCATGTGCAATGGTAAAAGGCAACCCATCAATATAATCCTTACTAAGCGCAAACTTCTCCGATATAGTGTAGTTTGGAGAATTCAAAAAGATAATAGGACTATCATGCGTGGGTGCAATAGCAACAATTTCATGTTTAACATAAGGAACTATAGCAAGTTCATCTCCATAAGCATAATTCATATTGGCATCTTAGCCACAAGCATAGCAAGCATCATCAAAAAGGGATATTTCAAACAAATTCAAGGGATCATAACAATCATCATAGCAATCATCCTTCGGTAAGCATGGAGGGGAATTAAATAATGTATGAGTTGGAGGGTTACTCTCATTATAAGGTGGGCATGGGTAGCTAATCCGCTGTTCCTCCTTTTGTTCTTCGCTCTCCTCATCATCTTTTTCATCCAATGATCTCACTGTTTTATCAATTTCTTCTTCCATAGCTTCCTGCAAAATATTAGTCTCTTCTTGGACAGCGTTGACTTTCTTCATAAAAGCATTAGTATAGTAATTGTATTCATAATTTTCGTAGCAATATCCAAGTATAGCAAGATTTTCCGGCCTATAACCATCATCATCATCAAAAGCTTCATACTTTTCAAACAAAGCTTCAATATCATAGGCAGCCTTAAAAGCAACAAATTATTCTATTTGTTCCACATCATAGTAATCATATATACCATTAGCATAGGAAGCTAAGGTTTCATTATCGTTAAATTTGCATGAAAAGGGGAGGTGTGGAGCCTCAATCCTAGAGCAACAAGTAATATCATATCTCAAGCATAGATTCCAGGGATACCAACGCAACATACTAAATTGATCCCATAATAGTTTCCCTTTTTCCGTCGAGCGATAATCCCTAAAGTATTCATGTTCATCCAACGTGTATCTCATTATAAAGTTGAATGGGGCTTTCTCAGGATTATCAAAGTAGTACATAATATCTTTCGCATAATGAGAATCGAGGGTTTTAGGAGTTACCCCATCTACATGAGTAGCAAGTACCTCTAATTTTTTGGTATTTTGTGTTCCATAACCATAGCTAAAGATAGAAAACAACTAAGAACAACAAATAAAAATTACTTAGTGATAAAGCAAACAAGCACACACGAGAATATTCACCCCACGCTATGACTCCCCGACAACGGCGCCAGAAAAAGGTCTTGATGACCCGCAAGTGTACGGGTTAGTTGTAGCCTCTTTTGATAAGTAAGAGTGTCGAACCCAACGAGGAGCTAAAGGTAGAACAAATACTCTCTCAAGTCCAATCGTCCACTAATACAACTCTATGCACGCTTGACGTTTGCTTTACCTAGAGCAAGTATGAAACTAGAAGTACTTTGTAGGTGTGAAAGGATAGGTTTGCAAGATAATAAAGAACGCGTAAATTAAAACTAGGGGCTGTTTAGATAAAGAAGCAATAAATTAAATATAACGAGTGTGGAAAAGTGGTGGTAGGAGTTGTGGAATTATCCCTAAGCAATTGACTATGTTACTAGACCGGTAATCACTATCACAATTCTATTTGAGGGAGAGGCATAAGCTAACATACTTTCTCTTCTTGGATCATATGCACTTATGATTGGAACTCTAGAAAGCATCCGCAAATGCTAAAGATTCATTAAGGTAAAACCCAACCATAGCATTAAAGCATCAAGTCCCCTTTATCCCATACGCAACAATCTACTTACTCGGGTTTGTGTTTCATTCACTCACGCAACCCACTATAAGTGAATCATGAACGTATTGCAACACCCTACAGCAAGAATCCCTCACGCTTGCGCGACACGGAGGGCACAATAGGACAACACCAATAATAAAACATGCGACTCAAACCAATCATAGCAATTCATCAATCACCGATAGGATAACGAAAATCTACTCAGACATCATAGGATGGCAACACATCATTGGAAAATAATATGAAGCATAAAGCACCATGTTCAAGTAGAGTGTACAACGGGTTGCGGGAGAGTGGACCGCTGGATATAGATGGGGGAAGGTGATGGAGATGTTGGTGAAGATGACGGCGGTGTTGGTGAAGATTGCAGTGATGATGATGGCCCCCAGCGGCGTTCCGGCGCCACCGGAAGCAAGGGGGAGAGAGACCCCCTTCTTCTTCTTCTTCCTTGACCTCCTCCCTAGATGGAAGAGGGGTTTCCCCTCTGGTCCTTGGCTCCCATGGCTTGGGAGGGGCGAGAGCCCTCCGAGATTGGATCTATCTCTCGTATTCTGCGTTCTTTGATTCTACCCCTTCAACGTTTGCTTTATATCTGGAGATCCGTAACTCTGATTGGGGTGAATATTTCGCCCAGTTTTTTCTCGTAAAATTAGCTTTCTGGAGGCAAAGGTAGAGAATCAACCGCCTTACGGGTGGCCCACGAGAGCCCATGACGCGCCTGCCTCCCTGGGGCGCGCCCCCTATCTCGTGGCCAACCCGGACACCGTTTTGCGTTGATTCTTCCTCCAGAAAATCCCAAATATTCCAAAATAATTCTCCGTTCGTTTTTATCCCATTTGGATTCCGTTTGATATAGGTTTTCTGCGAAACATAAAACATGCAACAAACAGGAACTGGCACTGGGCACTGTATAAATATGGTAGTCCCAAAAATAGTATAAAAAGTTGCCAAAAGTATATAAAAGTTGAATAATATTGGCATGGAACAATCAAAAATTATAGATATGACGGAGACGTATCAACATCCCCAAGCTTAATTCCTGCTCGTCCTCGAGTAGGTAAATGATAAAAAAGATAATTTTTGATGTGGAATGGTACCAAGCAGAATCTTGATCATATGTCTAATCATGGCATGAATATTAAGACACGAGTGATAAAGCAATAGTCTATCATTTGACATAAAAAACAATAATACTTCGAGCGTACCTATAAAGCAATCATGTATTTTCAAAACAACAAGGCCAAAGCAAGCTTATCCCCACAAAATCATATAGTTTGGCCATGCTTCATTTTCGTCACACAAAAATGCTCCCATCATGCACAACCCCGATGACGAGCCGAGCAATTGGTTCATACTTTTTAACGCGCTTCAGCTTTTTCAACCCTCACGCAATACATGAGCGCAAGCCATGGATATAGCACTATAGGTGGAATAGAATACAATGGTGGAGGTTATGTGGAGAAGACAAAAAGGGAGAAAGTCTCACATAGACATGGCTAATCAACGGGCTATGGAGATGCCCATCAATTGATGTCAATGTGAGGAGTAGGGATTGCCATGAAATGGACGCACTAAGAGCTATAAATGTATGAAAGCTCAACAAAAGAAACTAAGTGGGTGTGCATCCAACTTGCTTGCTCATGAAGACCTAGGGCATTTGAGGAAGCCCATCGTTGGAATATACAAGCCAAGTTCTATAATGAAAAATTCCCACTAGTATATGAAAGTGACAACATAAGAGACTCTCTATATGAAGAACATGGTGCTACTTTGAAGCACAAGCGTGGAAAAAGGATAGTAACATTGCCCCTTTTCTTTTTTTTTTCTTTTTTTTTCTTTTTTTTCTTTTTTCGGTGGGCTTCTTTGGCCCCCTTTTTTATTTAGGCTTCTTTGGCTTTCCTTTTTTTTCTTTTTCTTTTTTTATTAGGCAATGTTCTATAATGATGATCATCACACTTTATTTACTTACAACTTGATATTACAACTCGATACTGGAACAAATATATGACTCTATATGAATGCTTTCGGCGGTGTACCGGGATGTGCAATGATCTAGCATAGCAGTGACATCAAAAAACATACAAGCCATGAAAACATCATGCTAGCTATCTTACGATCATGCAAAGCAATATGACAATGAATGCTCAAGTCATGTATATGATGATGATGAAAGTTGCATGGCAATATATCTCGGACTGGCTATGGAAATGCCATAATAGGTAGTATGGTGGCTGTTTTGAGGAAGATATAATGAGGCTTATGTGTGATAGAGCGTATCATATCATGGGGTTTGGATGCACCGGCGAAGTTTGCACCAACTCTCGAGGTGAGAAAGGGCAATGCACGATACCGAAGAGGCTAGCAATGATGGAAAGGTAAAAGTGCGTATAATCCATGGACTCACATTAGTCATAAAGAACTCATATACTTATTGCAAAAGTTTATTAGCCCTCGAAGCAAAGTACTACTACGCATGCCCCTAGGGGGATAGATTGGTAGGAAAAGACCATCGCTCGTCCCCGACTGCCAATCATAAGGAAGACAATCAAAGAAACACCCCATGCTTCAAATTTGTGACACAACAGTTACCATATGTGCATGCTACGGGAATTGCAAACCTCAACACAAGTGTCTCTACAATCCACAACCACCCACTAGCATAACTCTAATATCACCATCTTTATATTGCAAAACTATTGCAAGGAATCAAACATATCATATTCAACGATCTACAAGTTTATGTAGGATTTTATGACTAACCATGTGAATGACCAATTCCTGTCATCTCTCTAAATAGATATAAGTGAAGCAAGAGAGTTTAATTCTTTCTACAAAAGATATGCCCCTGCTCTAACAAATATAAGTGAAGCAAAAGAGCATTCTACAAATGGCGGTTTTCTACGTGAAGAGAAACAGGCAATCCAAACTTCAAATAATATAAGTGAAGCACATGAAGCATTCTATAAAGCCATACTCAAAAGATTTAAGTGAAGTGCAATGAGCATTCTATAAATCAACCAAGGACTATCTCATACCAGCATGGTGCATAAAAGAAAAGTGAAAACTAAATGCAAAAGACGCTCCAAGACTTGCACATTGTAACATCCCAAATTTTCAATTTGGAATGTTATACATAGATCATCAATTGCATATCATATTTTGTTGCATTGTTGGCTTGATCCTAGAAATTCTACGCAACTCAAGGACCCACGGAGAGAGTTGGGGATTTCGTTATTTTCATATTTGAGTTTTCTCAAATTTTGAAAATAGGATCATTTGGTTTTATTTATTTTATCTTTAATTATTTCTACTACCAAAATTTCAGAGAGGGAATAAAATGACTTTCCCAAAATAAAGAGATACTGAAGATTTAATAAGAAAATCAAATAAGATTTATTTTGGAGTTTTTCGCCTTTTATTTGGATTTAGGAAAAATGCGCATTTTTCAAAATTGCATTTTAGGCCCAAATAAATGTTCATCTTGTCCGGCTTGATTTTAGAAGCCGGGGAAAAATTATTTCGGGGTTTTAGGAGTCTTTTTAGTATTTCTTTTTATTTTTCTTCTATGCGGAATTATTATTTAAAAAAAAACGCGAACCGCCTCTGGGCCGTGCCCGAGCGGGACTCCGCTCGGGGGGCACTATATAAAGCGCCACCCCGGCGCCCCCCAGGCCCAGCCGCCCCGCCCCGCCAGCCCGCCAGCAACCGCCGGCCCACACCCATGCCGAACCCTAACCCTAACGCCGCCGCCGCCAGATCCACTGCCGCCGCCAGATCCGTCGCCGCCGCCAACCGCCGCCGCCGCCACCGCCACCGGAGCCTCGCCGGACCCCACCGACCCTGCCACCCGCATGCTCGCCGAGGTCCGCCGCCGCCTCGACTTCCGTGCCGATTTTTCTTAGAAAATCGATCGGTTTTCCGTCGGTTAATTTTCGGTTTTTTTTGTTTCTTTTTTTTATTAGATCGGTTTTTATTTTTCGGTTTAGTTTAATTAGCGAGCGTTCGCTCGTTCGTTCATTTTAACGAACGTATTCGCCAGATTAGTTTAGTTAATGAACGTTCGTTCGTTAACCCGTTCATCGTTTTTCTTTTTCTCGGATTTAATCCGCGATTTTTCTGATCGTGATTCCCGATCCGATTTTCGTTTTAGTTTAACTTTTCGCTCGTTTATCGGAATCAGGCGATTCAAGCGCCTGGAGTTTTGTCTCGAAACCCTCTTTCCGAATAATCAGCTTAAACAAGTTTTTGCTTCTGTAAAATTTGACTTAGATCCAGATTATTAGAACGAAGCTGTTTTCTTTCGCAGTTTGACTTTCGTTGCTTTGTTCGATTTGAATCTTTTTGCAAACCGGAGTTCTTAAGCTGAACATTCTGGTTAGATCGTTTATTCGAGTTTTACCTGTGCATTAGATGAGTACTTATTGTATGCTTGTTGTTTGTCTGCGATAGAATACCCGGAGTGCGCCGCCTGTTACTTCGAGTCTCTAGGTTTCGCGGATCATCAGCAAGGCAAGTAACACTTTGATCATACCTTTTCTACTACCCAGTTTTATGCATTAGATCAATCCTCAAACATTGCATGATTAGGATCTAATTAAATTGTGGGATGGGAAGTAGTTGAGGTAGTACCTATTACCTGTTTTATTATCAAACCTTTGGGAGTTACTTCTATGTTTGCTTATTATGCCATGCTATGCTAGTAGACGTGGATTGGGTGAGTGTATCCATGACAGATGTGAGATTGTTAATCAATGGTTTATTTAAGGTGGCAACTTAAACACACATCTGGGTGGATTGAGGCACCTGGTTTCTATCAGGACTTGCCTGTATTTCTTCGGACCGCCACCCAGGCCCAAAGGGATCATGAGATTATTCAAACTAGAAACATACATGTGCAGCCACAAGCCATTATGGGCTCTGGCATAGTTGACTAAGTTGTGCGAACTCTTACGGGTAGACTAGCAGATGTAGGGGAAAGTAGGTGTACCGGTCTACCCACATGTAAGGTGCTAGTGCTTCCGAAAGACTATGTCTCGGAAATCCGTTTCTCAAACACCATGTAGTGCGAGGAATCAAACAGAGGCGATTGAGTCTTGTGGGGAAAAGTGCCCAAACCTCTACAGAGTGTATAAACTAATCATGATTAGCCGTGTCCCCGTTTATGGACATATTGAGTATCTAGAACTTGGATATCATGTGAATCTCATCATGTTACTTCTAATTAATATTGTTGGGATGTTAATGAGTACTTTTAATTGGGATTGAGAATGCTGTCAACCATTCTCAATGATTAACAACCACCATGATAGTTAAATAAATTTTATTCCTTTGCAGTAGGGAAAAATTGGCTTTGTGCAAAACTGTAACCATAGAGCTTTTCCACCAGCCAAATATGCATGTAGTATAGCTTAATCCATTGTTATCCTCTATGTGTTACATTGCCAGCATATTCCATGTGCTGACCCATTTTCGGGCTGCAACGTTTCATGTTGCAGACTTTTCAGACGACGAGTAAGATGCTTTTAGGTCGTGGTTCTATACTCAGTGATGCCGTTGGAGTTGATGGACTCGCTTATCTTCCAAGACTTCCGCTGTTATCGTTTTTAGATGGCCTTAAGACATGTTTATTTCAATAAGTTCTCTTTTGAGACATTCGATGTAATAAGTGTGTGATTGCTACTCTGTTATAAATCCTCCAAGTACTGTGTGGTGTCAGCATTACTGATCCAGGGATGACACTAAGCACAGAGATCAGACTGTTTGAGGTCTGGTCGCTACAAAGGTGGTATCATAGCACACGTTGACTGTAGGACACGACCACTAAGCTTAAACCCTAGATCACTACTCTTTCTTCTCATTTCCGACTCCTCATCTTTTCTATTCTTTAGGATGGCGGATGCAAGGATCAAGTTCACACAACCAGATGAGAACTCACCTTTTGGATATCACTTGAAGGAAGCCACTAGATACCTGAACATAGGAGTGCCAAGTTTCACCGGGACTTTCAATGCCACTTTACCTGAAGAGGAGCGCTGGAGGATTCAAGTCTACGTTCCAGGAAGGACATTTGCACCAGCCACAAAGCCAATAGAGTTTACCTTTGACGCACCAACATGGAGCCTAGGAAAGAGCATGGCAGCTCACATCGCCATGGGACGAATTGTAGAAGTTTACCACAATGACCTCAAGAATACTATCTACCAGATTTGTGGGCGCCGAGATGAGCACACCACTAGGAAGGACAGATCAATCGCAGCTTATATTCAGGAGTTAAACCAACACATCCGACGCCAGGAGAATCAGATGTGTGCAGATATGGAGGAGCTACAGAAGGCTATGACCAAGATCAAGGAGCTAGAAGAAGAACTCAAGGCTACACGTAAAGACTATATGGAAGAAATCGTCGCTCTAGTAAGACAGAACGGTGACCTTAAGGAGAAGATTGGAGTATTCATGGGAGGATCAGCACCCAGAGGAGAAGAGAATGAACCTACTTGTCCAGATAACTATATCATCATCGACGGCACCGACTCGGATCCCGACGACAGCGATGATGACTATGCTGATGAAGCTGGAGCAGATATCATGGGATCTGCATCGGAGCAGTTTTTCTAGTTGACCACCATAACAGTAGTAGAAATTTTCCATCATTTAATTAGTTTTAGTCCAAGCACTTTTGTAATGATAGTTAGACCGTTGTATGCCCTTGTTTGAATTGATTGGAATGATATTGTGTGCTTTTGTCTCATGTGCATATGGGTAGTGTTATCTCACTGGACCTCATTCTATTCTTAACTCTCATCTCCCCTTTAAACCCTCAGATGCCTCCGAGACGCGACCCCAAGTTTGTTTTCCCGCCAGAGATCACTCAGTTGATTCAGCAGCAGCACACCTTGATTCAAACATTGGTACAGAACCAAGGCAACAACAACAACAACCCACCGCCACCACCACCTGTTGACCATCTGACCCGTTTCGTAAGATTGAATCCGCCGGTGTTTTCCAGTAGCACCGAGCCGATAGTAGCAGATGATTGGATCCGTAAGATAGGGAGGGAGTTGACCACTGCAGGATGCACAAATGGAGAAAAGGTGAATGTAACGCCCTGGATGAAACTTTCCATATTTGTAACTCCGACTCTTGCCTTTTCCGGAGATGCGATATGTTATTTTCCTTCGTGGTTGGGGTTTTTGTCTTTTGTTTTGCTTTTTGTTCTTGTTATGCATCTCGTCTCATGTCATCATCTGCATTTCATCCGCATGTTTTTCAAAACTTGCATCCGTTCGTGTTTCCCCGGTTCTCTCCATTGTCCGTTCTGAGCCCAGACACACTCGCATGCGCCCGCGGCACCTCCGAAATATTATTTTATAAGTGGCATAAAAATGTTCTCGGAATGGGTTGCAACTTGTCGTGCGGTCTTATTATAGTGTAGGCAGGCCGCCTGTCAAGTTTCATCGCATTCGGAGTCCATTTGATAGCCCAACCGTTAAACCTACAACCGCAATATAGCCGGTCTATAGTCGGACGTTTTGGTCTCCGAAATCGTGCTAGGCTGCATTTCTCCTCTCTCTCCTATCAGCCCAAGACTCTCTCACACAGTCCACTAGCCCACCTATCTAACCCCCTCGCGTCCGGAACCGCCCGATCGAGATCGGAGTGCTCCAAAAAACCCCCTAGACCAAACCCTAGCCAAAAACTGCTATATAAACCCCCTCCCCTTGCCATTTTTGGACTAAACCTACCCCTAGCATCCTCCCCTAACCTCCCAGCCGCCGGCGCCTCATTTTCCGTGCCCGACCACCTCCTGCCCGCCACTTGGCGCTGCCCCCGCCGCCAGCCACCCCCCTTGCACCCCGGCCTCCTCCTCACCGGCTCCGACGAGCTCCAGCCGGTTCGAGCCGCTGCCGCCGCCTATGTCCTCTGCGTCCAGGACGAGGCGCCCACTCGCCCGCATCGCGCGTTGATCGCAAGCCCAAGCCCGCAGCCGCAGCCAGCGCCAGGCCCAGCCGCAAGCCAGGAGCAGGCCCAGCGCCCCCCCTTCCGGCCTCCTCCAGCCTTTGCTTTGAACCGGGCCATGGCCAATGGTGAGCCTCCAGCACCCATGCTGCTGGCCGAGCCAGATTTGGCCCGTTGCTATTGTTTTTCCTGTCCAGCGATTTGTCTATTTATCCGAGGATTAACAGTTTTACAAAAAAACCCCTAATATTCATGCATTTAATATCTCACAAACTGTGCATCGGATTAAAATAATTTATATATGTAAAATGCTTAGAATTTTGTGTAGATTAATAATATGCCATTTTCATCCATGTTTAAAATGTTTAAATTGCTGTTTGCATTAATTTGCATAAATGCCATGCTAAAATGATTTATTTCATAACTAAATAACCGTAGCTCCATTTTAAATAAACTTTATATGTAAATGGGGTGGAAAAATGCCTTGTTTAACATGGTGCACTTTATTTTCCTATTTAACAACAATAAAATGGTTTTTGGGGCAGAACAGTACCGAATCTAAAATATGCATATGGGGATTTTCCGGACTTGTTGTTTGTTGTTCCGGCCTCATTTAAACTTGTCCAGATAGGTAGTTTTTCATATGCTTCACCCCTTGCCATGTTTAATAACATTTAACATGGTTGTGTACCTAAACGAGAGCGAACTAAATAACTCAGATGTGGTGTTTCGTCAATATGCAACTCGTTGCATATTGAGCTCCATTTAATTTGTAGTATTGTGTGTTGCAGTTTGCCATGCCATGCCTCTTTAAACTGGACATGCATCATACTTGTTTGTGCATCATTCCATGATTATGCTCGTGCATTTACCATGTTGTTTGTTTCTTTCCGGTGTTGCTTCTTAGTTCCGGTAATGTTGCGATTGTGAGGATTCGTTCGACTACGTCCGGTTGTCTTCTTCATGGACTCGTTCTTCTTCCTAGCGGGATTTCAGGCAAGATGACCGCTACCCTGGATCTCACTACTATCATTGCTATGCTAGTTGCTTCGTTCTATCGCTATGCTGTGTTACCTATCTATTGCTCATCAAGCCATCCCAAATTGCCATGAACCTCTAACCTTTGACACCCTTCCTAGGAAACCGTTGCTTGGCTATGTTACTGCTTTGCTCAGCCCCTCTTATAGCGTTGTTAGTTGCAGGTGAAGTTGAAGATTGCTCCATGGTGGACAGGATTTTTGTTGGGATATCACAATATCTCTTTTATTATTAATGCATCTATATATTTGGTAAAGGGTGGAAGGCTCGGCCTTATGCCTGGTGTTTTGTTCCACTCTTGCCGCCCTAGTTTCCGTCATACCGGTGTTATGTTCCCGGATTTTGCGTTCCTTACGCGGTCGGCTGATTTATGGGACCCCCTTGATAGTTTGCTTTGAATAAAACTCCTCCAGCAAGGCCCAACCTTGGTTTTACCATTTGCCTCACCACCACCTATATTTCCCTTGGGAGTAATTAACCCAAGGGTCATCTTTATTACAGCCCCTCCCGGGCCAGCCCTTTGCAGCGCCCCTCAGGGAAACTTGAGGTCTGGTTTTAGTTGTACGGATTGCTCATCCGGTGTTGCCCTGAGAATGAGATATGTGCAGCTCCTATCGGGATTGTCGGCGCATCGGGCGGTCTTGCTAGTCTTGTTTTACCATTGTCGAAATGTCTTGTAAACCGGGATTCCGAGTCTGATCGGGTCTTCCTGGGAGAAGGTCTATTCCTTCGTTGATCGTGAGAGCTTGTCATGGGTTAAGTTGGGACACCCCTGCAGGGTATAATCTTTCGAAAGCCATGCCTGCGGTTATAGGCAGATGGGAATTTGTTAATGTCCGGTTGTAGATAACTTGACACCAGATCCGAATTAAAACGCATCAACCGCGTGTGTAGCCGTGATGGTCTCTTTTCGGCGGAGTCCGGGAAGTGAACACGGTTTCTGGGTTATGGTTGACGTGAGTAGGAGTTCAGGATCACTTCTTGATCATTGCTAGCTTCACGACCGTTCCTCTTGCTCTCTTCTCGCTCTTATTTGCGTATGTTAGCCACCATATATGCTTAGTCGTTGCTGCAGCCTCACCACTTTACCCCTTCCTTCCCTTTAAGCTTTGCTAGTCTTGATACCCATGGTAATGGGATTGCTGAGTCCTCGTGGCTCACAGATTACTACAACAATAGTTGCAGGTACAGGTTACGTGATGATCATGACGCGAGAGTTATGTTTGCTTGTATTGGAGTTCTTCTTCTGCTTCTTCTTCGATTAGGGGATAGGTTCCAGGTCGGCAGCCTAGGCTAGCAGGGTGGATGTCGCTTGAGCTTCTGTTTGTGTTTCATCCATAGTCGGATGTTGATATTGTGTATGATATATTGTTGTACCCGTGTGGCATTGTATGCCTTATGTATGTATCCCCATCTATTATGTAATGTTGATGTAATGATATCCACCTTGCAAAGCGTTTCAATATGCGGTTCTATCCTTGGTGGGACCTTCAAGTCTCTTTAGGATAGTATCGCATATTGGGCGTGACAAGTTGGTAATCAGAGCCTCGACCGACCATAGGAGCCCCCTTGATTGTTGGCCGTTGTGGAGTCTAGAAGAAAACTATTTTGAGTCTTAGGATTATATATATCGGAGAGTAGGATTCTTTTTACTCCTAAGCCCCTTCGTCGCTCTGGTGAGGTCTCTTGACGTAGATGTTTTGACTTTTCTCTCCTCAAATTTCACTAAATTTTTTTTAGGATCACGCGGGTATCTTGGAATCGTTTCGATGGTTTTATGACGAGAACATTGTTCTTGGTGCCTCCTATCTATTATGTGGCATTGACCCGGGGAGTTGAGCTCCGAGGTGTTGTCGTCCCAATTTTATCGTTGCAGTTCTGGAATACCTGAGTTTTGCCGACATCGAAAATCTCTTTTATGCAGTTGTTGGTGAGATAACCTCGACGTCACCCAGTACTGGGGAGTTCGGGAGTATTGCCATAACTCGTATAACGGATGCTTTTCGAAGGTTGAGGTACACGATTTCCGAAGGTTTCTTGGTTATGTGTTGACGGATGGATACAGCTTGGATGTAGGTATTGTTAGTTTGGGTGAGATATATTGCTTCCCCTGTATCCCCAACACCAGATTGCATAACCAGAAAGTTTCGGGAGTTTTATAGGTGGGAATTCAAGTAGCTCCTAGAATATCTTTTCGACAGATGCATGATATGAGATTGGGGTTTGACGTCTAGTGGTCCGCCTTTCCACGGTCGTTTTTACAGTGGTCTCGTTGTGTCTTAAAGAACCCTTGGCTATGCTGGTTCGGGGACACTTCGTATGTCATGTGCACTGCCTTGTACATGACGGTGCTATACAATCAAGCCCGTGTGGGCCCCACCACGAAAACTTTGGACGAAATCTCTATCATATGTATTTGTTCCGGCTTATTCTACAAGCCAAATCCTTTGTATTGTTTTATTTGTGGTATTCGAGTTGCTTCAAAGTCAAGTGTTGAATCCATACCTTTCCTAAATGGTGTTCTCATATTTCTATGGGAGTGCTAATCCTTCTTGATCATTGAGGTTGTCATGTTAATTCTTTTCCAACCGGCGTGCTTCTCTTCAAGTGGATCCGATCATTTTCAACATCCGCAAGATCAATTCTAAGTTTTCTCAACGGTATCCGTTTCATCCGTCCCAAGTTGTCTTTGTTTTCCCGCCCTCCCACCCTTTTTCTGCAAGGACTCATATATGTTAATCAAGTATCCATTTATTCATGTGAAGTCTCTTCATTCTTTTCAATCAATGTTCTTATCCGGTGATTTCCCATGAAGATGCTCAACAGTTTCAAGTTCATCAATCTTCATCCTCGTATTCTTTTCCGGTGGATTTAATTCAAGATTTCAGTGTTGATCATATTCCTTTCCTCGTGTCAAATGTTTTTCCATGCCGGTGCACCTCTCAATCACTCACCTCTTGCTATTCATTTGTTCCAGAGTGTTGAAGATATCTTAGAAGATTTGTGTTTCCATTCTCAATCCGTTCAAGTTATTTTCGAGGTTGTTATCTCATTCAAGTCATTTAATTCAACCGGTGCAATTTCCCTGTCAAGTAATTATTTCAATGGTGTTTTCTTTTGAGTGGGCCCTAACCCACAGGTCTTTTCCCAGGATCTTACCTGACTCTTCTAATTTTCCCGGAGCCATTCCCAAAGTCTTTCGAAGTTTGAAGTAAGAATGAATTATCATCAGTCATATGTCTTTCTCCAAGATCTTTGAAATTCTTTTCATCGTTGGCTCAACCCCCTTCACTTTTATTCTCTCGGAGTATCTCAACAATTCATGGTGGTTCTCATCATCATTCTCAACATTTGAAGACCGAAGAAGAGTTTCTCTTAAATCTTGCTCCATTCTCTTCAAGATTCATGGTTCTAGCTTGATGCCATCCTCTCATAATTATTTTAGATTGTAAGAATTCTTTTCACCCATCCGGATCTATTCAGGAGTCTTTTCAGTTGATTCTCCGGAGCACATCATCTCAGAATCATTCATTCCAGCCTTCAGCTCTCGTTATCCAAATCTTACCGGTGCGTCGTTCAAGTATTCTCTAATAAGCTCATGATCTCTTTATTCACTTGTATCTAAATCCCCTCAAGTATATTAATTCATTTTTCCAATTCTTCCCGGTGAATTGTGCCTTTGATACGTTCATTTTCAATTCTTACGGTGGTCCATTCAAGATTCATCTTCTCTTGTTATCGTATCATTTCATTTGTTGTTTCCAAATTCCACAGGTGGTTCCATCTATTCCTTCTCAAGTTTATGCTATATATCTCTTAATCCTTTCTACGAGAATAAGTAGTATGCCAAATCCATTGCTTGTCATCAATTTAATTTGATGAAGGATAAGCATACAATAAATCTTATTCTTATTTCCTCGAGGTGATTCATTTTTTTTCTTCCGGAGATTGTTCATGATGAAGTAATTCTCGGTTCTAGTGTTCATCTTTTCTTTCCGGAGTTGGTCATCATATCACATTCTCGGTTCGAGAGGCTTCATCTTTCTTTTCGGAGTTCCAAGCTCTCTCAATTATCTCGTCGCGAAGCTCCATCTAAATCATCGCAAAGCTTCACCTTGTGTTTTCAACTTCTCTTTCTTTTTATCATCCTTTTATTACCGGAGTTCTTCATGGAGGCTCTACATGATGGTTCATCAAGGATTTCCTTCATCCTTCAATTGTTCTTCAAGATTTCTCTCGAAGTTATGATCCGTCAAGCTATACTCAAAAAAATAAACATGGCACTCAACACATATCTTGTTTTAAGGAGTTCAAGTATTCTTCTTTTGCATTTCGAAGTGCAATTCCTTCTACCTTATCTCTTGAGGTGGTGTTATGTCATTCTTGACAATTTGAGTTCGTGTTTCATGATTCACATGTTGTCAAGAATGAGATATTATAAAAACCATCATTTTTCTCTTCGATCATGAGGTATTTTAAATCCATCAATCTCTTTGTTGGAGTTATCTTGGGTTATATTTCACCTAAAGCCTTCCATTGGGAATGTTGCTATTTGTGGTGACTACCAATGATCCAAGTTTTCTCCTATCCTCTCGGTGAAAGAAGTTTCCATCTCTTCTTTGATCTCAAACAAGCAATTGTTTCCATTAGTGGCCGATTGTCACCTCATAATTTTGAGATGTTTTCCATAAGCCCACTACAAGCTTATTCTTTTCGTTGTTGGTTTTCCAACAACTTCGTTATAACCTTCTCGGAAGGGTGCTTTCCAAGCTCATTTGTGGCAGAAGTTGGCATTTTCTTCTCCATTCTTTTATTCCAGTGATCTATCTTCTATTCTTTCTTCCGAAGGCATTGTGATGTTGTTCTCTTCACTCATCATCTTGTTTTGTGAGGATCGTGTTCTTTTCATGCTTATCCATTTAACCGAAGTGTCTGTTTTCATTCGAGTTCTCTCATCTTATCAAGTTTTGCCTCTCTTTTCAACCTGAGTGCTGTCTGAAATCCTTCTTACCCATTGTGCCATTTTTTCAATACTTCCGGAGGCAGTGTGTTATTGATTTCATCAAGTATCTTCCCATCTTCTCAAGTTCATGTTCTATTCCTTCCATGTTCAACAGGAGTGCTGCCCGAATTCTTCCTCTCTCATCTTGTTTTAACCGGAGTAGTTTCGAATTCTATCTTGTCCATTAAACTCTTGATTCATGCCTTTGCAACCTTCAAGTTATCGTAATGTTCCTCGTTCCTCTTTTCTAACGGATTGTTTGCAATCTCGTTCATCTCTAATTGCTCAACCTCTCAAGGTTCGTGGTTTCACTCATTGGTCGAAGAAGCAACTTAGTTTTACCTCTTCTATTCCTTTTCCTTTTCCCTCCGGTGCCATCCTAGATCTCGGGATGAGATCCTCTCGTAGTGGTGGAGTGTTGTAACGCCCCAGATGCAACTTTCCATATTCGTAACTCCGACTCTTGCCTTTTCCGGAGATGCAATATGTTATTTTCCTTCGTGGTTGGGTTTTTGTCTTTTGTTTTGCTTTTTGTTCTTGTTATGCATCTCGTCTCATGTCATCATCTGCATTTCATCTGCATGTTTTTCAAAAACTTGCATCTGTTCGTGTTTCCCCGGTTCTCTCAGTTGTCCGTTCTAAGCCCAGACACACTCGCACGCGCCCGCGGCACCTCCGAAATATTATTTTATAAGTGGCATAAAAATGTTCTCGGAATGGGTTGCAACTTGTTGTGCGGTCTTATTATAGTGTAGACAGGCCGCCTGTCAAGTTTCATCGCATTCGGAGTCCATTTGATAGCCCAACCGTTAAACCTACAACCGCAATATAGCTGGTCTATCGTCGGACGTTTCGGTCTCCGAAATCGTGCCGGGCTGCATTTCTCCTCTCTCTCCTGTCAGCCCAAGCCTCTCTCACACAGCCCACTAGCCCACCTATCTAACCCCCTCGCGTCCAGAACCGGCCGATCGAGATCGGAGGGCTCCAAAAACCCCCCTAGACCAAACCCTAGCGAAAAACTTCTATACAAACCCCCTTCCTTGCCATTTTTTGACTAAACCTACCCCTAGCATCCTCCCCTAACCTCCCAGCCGCCGGCGCCTCATTTTCCATGCCTGGCCACCTCCTGCCCGCCACTTGGCGCTGCCCCCGCCGCCAGCCACCCCCCTCGCGCCCCGGCCTCCTGACCGGCTCCGACGAGCTCCAGCCGGTTCGAGCCGCTGCCGCCGCCTGTGTCCTCTGCGTCCAGGACGAGGCGCCCGCTCGCCCGCATCGTGCGTTGACCGCAAGCCCAGGCCCGTAGCCGCAGCCAGCGCCAGGCCCAGCCGCAAGCCAGGAGCAGGCCCAGCGCCCCCCCCCCTTCCGGCCTCCTCCAGCCTTTGCTTTGAACCGGGCCATGGCCAATGGTGAGCCTCCAGCACCCATGCTGCTGGCCGAGCCAGATTTGGCCCGTTGCTATTTTTTTTCCTGTCCAGCGATTTGTCTATTTATCCGAGGATTAACAGTTTTACAGAAACCCCCCTGATATTCATGCATTTAATATCTCACAAACTGTGCATCGGATTAAAATAATTTATATATGTAAAATGCTTAGAATTTTGTGTAGATTAATAATATGCCATTTTCATCCATGTTTAAAATGTTTAAATTGCTGTTTGCATTAATTTGCATAAATGCCATGCTAAAATGATTTATTTCATAACTAAATAACCGTAGCTCCATTTTAAATAAACTTTATATGTAAATGGGATGGAAAAATGCCATGCCTCTTTACACCGGACATGCATCATACTTGTTTGTGCATCATTCCATGATTATGCTCGTGCATTTACCATGTTGTTTGTTTCTTTCCGGTGTTGCTTCTTAGTTCCGGTAATGTTGCGATTGTGAGGATTTGTTCGACGACGTCAGGTTGTCTTCTGCATGGACTCGTTCTTCTTCCTAGCGGGATTTCAGGCAAGATGACTGCTACCCTGGATCTCACTACTATGATTGCTATGCTAGTTGCTTCGTTCTATCGCTATGATGTGTTACCTATCTTTTGCTCATCAAGCCATCCCAAATTGCCATGAACCTCTAACCTTTGACACCCTTCCTAGCAAACCATTGCTTGGCTATGTTACCGCTTTGCTCAGCCCCTCTTATGGCGTTGTTAGTTGCCGGTGAAGTTGAAGATTGCTCCATGGTGGACAGGATATTGGTTGGGATATCACAATATCTCTTATATTATTAATGCATCTATATATTTGGTAAAGGTTGGAAGGCTCGGCCTTATGCCTGGTGTTTTGTTCCACTCTTGCCGCCCTAGTTTCTGTCATATCGGTGTTATGTTCCCAGATTTTGTGTTCCTTACGCGGTCGGGTGATTTATGGGACCCCCTTGACAGTTCGCTTTGAATAAAACTCCTCCAGCAAGGCCCAACCTTGGTTTTACTATTTGCCTCACCACCGCCTATATTTCCCTTGGGAGTAATTAACCCAAGGGTCATCTTTATTATAGCCCCTCCCGGGCCAGTGCTTGTCTAAGTGTTGGTCGGAACTAGAGCCCTTTGCAGCGCCCCCTCAGGGAAACTTGAGGTCTGGTTTTAGTTGTACGGATCGCTCATCCGGTGTTGCCCTGAGAACAAGATATGTGCAGCTCCTATCGGGATTGTCGGCGCATCGGGCGGTCTTGCTGGTCTTGTTTTACCATTGTCGAAATGTCTTGTAAACCGGGATTCTGAGTCTGATCGGGTCTTCCTGGGAGAAGGTCTATTCCTTTGTTGATCGCGAGAGCTTGTCATGGGCTAATTAGGGACACCCCTGCAGGGTATAATCTTTCGAAAGCCGTGCTTGCGGTTATAGGCAGATGGGAATTTGTTAATGTCCGGTTGTAGATAACTTGACACCAGATCCGAATTAAAACGCATCAACCGCGTGTGTAGCCGTGATGGTCTCTTTTCGGCGGAGTCCGGGAAGTGAACACGGTTTCTGGGTTATGATTGACGTAAGTAGGAGTTCAGGATCACTTCTTGATCATTGCTAGCTTCACGACCGTTCCGCTTGCTCTCTTCTCGCTCTTATTTGTGTATGTTAGCCACCATATATGCTTAGTCGCTGCTGCAGCCTCACCACTTTTCCCATTCCTTCCCTTTAAGCTTTGCTAGTCTTGATACCCATGGTAATGGGATTGCTGAGTCCTCGTGGCTCACAGATTACTACAACAATAGTTGCAGGTACAGGTTACGCGATGATCATGACGCGAGAGCGATGTTTTCTTGTATTGGAATTCTTCTTCTGCTTCTTCTTCGATCAGGGGATAGGTTCCAGGTCGGCAGCCTAGGCTAGCAGGGTGGATGTCGTTTGAGCTTCTGTTTGTGTTTCATCCGTAGTCGAATGTTGATATTATGTATGATATATTGTTGTACCCGTGTGGCATTGTATGCCTTATGTATGTATCCCCATCTATTATGTAATGTTGATGTAATGATATCCACCTTGCAAAGCGTTTCAATATGCGGTTCTATCCTTGGTGGGACCTTCGAGTCTCTTTAGGATAGTATTGCATATTGGGTGTGACAGTGAAGTTTGCCGCACATCATCTTGACGGACCCGCAACAGCATGGTGGGAGAATTTCACAGCCACTTACCCTGTAGATACTGTTACGTGGAATCGGTTTCAGCAAGCTTTTCGTACTACCCATGTTTCAGCAGGAGCTATGGCCATGAAGAAGCGTGAGTTTCGCAACTTACGCCAAGGAGGACAGACAGTTGGCCGGTATGTGGATGATTTCAGTAAGCTAGCACGTTATGCCCCAGATGACGTTGCTACGGATGCAGCTAAGCAGGAGAAGTTTCTAGAAGGACTGAATGATGAGATGAGCATGCAGTTGATGGTAGCCACTTTCAATAACTACCAGGAGTTAGTAGATCGTGCTCTTATGATTGAGGGGAAGCAGCAGCAGATTGATAATCGTAAGAGGAAGTATGGACAGGGGAAGTACAATTCTGGAGCTCAGCAGAAACCACGCTTTACCCCGAAGTTAGGAGGACATTTTCAGCATACTCACGGAGGAGGCAGCTCGCACAATCATAATGGCACAAAGAATGGAAACGGGAATGGAGGAAGCAATGGAAAAAGCCGCACCAACCCGTCAACACCATCCAAGGCAGACCTGAGCCATATCACTTGTTATAAGTGCCGTAAGACTGGGCATTATGCAAATGATTGCCCAGAAGCCCAAAATGGAAATGGCAATGGAAGCTCAGGAAAGAAGCTGAACCCTTTCAACAGGGGGCAAGTGAACCACGTTACGATGGAGGAGGTTGAAGCTCAGCCAGACGCAGTAATAGGTAAGTTTTTGGTTAAGACATTTACTGCAGTTGTTCTTTTCGATACTGGTGCATCGCATTCATACATATCAAGGGGATTTGTGGATAACTATAAACTACCGACCCAAGCACTTAGGTCACCCATGCTAATGACCTCACCCGGAGCAGAGTATACGGCTAGTATATGGTGTGATCGACTGCCTTTAAGGATTGGACACCATGTATTTCCCTCGGACCTAATAGTTTTGGAATCGTAAGGTTTGGATGTGATATTAGTCATGGATTGGCTGTCGATGTATGAAGGAAACATTGATTGCACCAGCAGGACAATTTTGCTTACGACAACAGAAGGAATAAGAATCAAGTATGTATCACGGCATGAGCCGAGGAGAGCACATGTAAATTCCTTATCAAGAGTTGTGTAGGAGGAAGTACTAGTGGTAAAGGATTTCCCCGATGTATTTCCAAAAGAGTTGCCAGGCATGCCACCGGATAGAGACAGTGAGTTCTTAATTGAACTACTGCCAGGCACGGGGCTGATATTCAAGAGACCGTACAGGATGCCAGCCCAAGATTTGGAGGAAATTAAGAAGCCGATTAAGGAGCTGTTGGACAAAGGTTTTATTCGCCCAAGTTCTTCGCCTTGGGGATCGCCAGTACTTCTGGTGGAGAAGAAGGATGGATCGTTAAGAATGGTTGTTGATTATCGCGGATTGAATGAAGTAACAATCAAGAACAAGTACCCACTACCAATGATCAATGATCTGTTTGATCGGTTGCAAGGAGCTAAAGTGTTTTCCAAGATCGATTTGCGATCAGGATACCATCAGTTGTAGATTCGGGAGCAGGATATACCGAAGACGGCTTTTACCACCAGGTACGGGCTGTATGAGTATACCGTTATGTCATTTGGTCTTACTAATGCCCCAGCCTATTTTATGAACATGATGAACAAGGTGTTTTTGGATAAGTTCGTCGTGGTGTTCATTGATGATATTTTGGTGTACTCGAAGAATGAAGAGGAACATAAGGAACATTTGCGATTGGTACTCGAGAAGCTCAGAGAACATCAGTTATATGCCAAGTTTAGCAAGTGTGAGTTTTGGTTGAAGGAAGTAGGATTTCTCGGACATGTTATATCTGGAGAAGGTATCGCAGTAGACCCCACTAAAGTTGTCACTGTGACAAACTGGGAAGCACCAACAACAGTTGGAGAGATCAGGAGTTTCCTTGGACTCGTAGGATACTACCGGAGGTTCATTGAAAATTTCTCAAAGATTGCGAAGCCTATGACAGAATTGTTGAAGAAGGATACTAAGTTCATTTGGACTGAGGAGTGTGAGGCTAGTTTCCAAGAGTTGAAGAAACGTTTGGTTACCTCACCAGTATTAATTCTGCCAGATCAGACCAAGGATTATGAAGTGTATTGCGACGCTTCATGTCGAGGACATAGAGCAGTGCTTATGCAGGAGGGAAGAGTTGTTTCGTATGCTTCACGACAACTTAAGCCTCATGAGTTGAATTATGCTACTCATGATTTGGAGTTAGCAGCCGTAGTGCACGCACTGAAAACGTGGAGACATTTTCTCATTGGAAATCATTGTGAGGTGTACACGGATCACAAGAGTTTGAAGTACATCTTCACGCAGAAGGAGTTAAATCTCAGGCAGAGGAGATGGTTGGAGCTCATTAAGGATTATGATATGAGATTGCATTATCACCCCGGTAAGGCTAACGTTGTAGCAGACGCGTTGAGCCGCAAGAGCCATGTCAATACACTAATTACGGGGGGAATGCTCAAGGAGTTAGCCGAGGATCTTCATGAATTATGTTTGGAAATAGTTCCAAGAGGCTACGTAGCAGCATTGGAGATTCAGTCTGCTTTAATGGATAAAATCAGAGAAGCTCAAAAGGCAGATAAGGAAGTTGCTTCCATCAAGGAACAGATGAGCAAGGGAAAGGCTAAAGAATTTCGTGCGGATGAGCACGATACCTTATGGTTTGAGGACCGTGTTTATGTGCCCAATAATCCGGAGATCAGGAAGTTGATTATGCAAGAGGCACATGATTCACCATATTCGATTCACCCCGGAAATACGAAGATGTATTTGGATTTGAAAGAAACTTTCTGGTGGACCGGAATGAAGAAGGATATTGCAGAGTATGTAGCCGTTTGTGATGTATGTCAGAGGGTGAAGGCAGAACATCAAAAGCCAGTGGGATTGTTACCGCCATTGCCTATACCCTAATGGAAGTGGGATAAACTAGGCATGTATTTCATCACGGGATTGCCCAGGACTCGTTCAGGCTATGACTCGATTTGGGTTGTAGTCGATCGTTTGAGAAGGTAGCTCATTTCATACCAGTAAGGACTACCTACAGCAGTGCCAAATTGGCTAACATATACATGACAAGGATTGTATGTTTGCATGGAGTTCTGAGGAGTATCGTATCAGATAGAGGAACCCAATTCACCTCAAAGTTCTGGAAGCAGTTGCACGAGACATTAGGAACCAGGCTGGAATTTAGCATAGCATTCCACCCGCAGACAGGTGGACAGACCGAGAGAGTCAATCAGATTTTGGAGGATATGCTTAGAGCTTGTGTGTTGGATTATGGATCAAGTTGGGATGACAACTTGCCATACGCGGAGTTTTCTTACAACAACAGCTATCAATCCAGTTTGAAGATGGCCCCTTTCGAAGCCTTGTATGGAAGGAGGTGCAGAACCCCGTTGTTGTGGGATGAGGTTGGAGACCGCCAGTTGTTTGGACCGGATTTGATTAAGGAGTCTGAACAGAAAGTAAGGTTGATTCGCGATAGGCTCAAGGTAGCTCAGTCAAGGCAGAAGAGCTATGCAGATCCAAAACGCAAGGGGACAGAATATGAAGTTGGGGACAGAGTTTATCTTCGAGTATCTCCACTTCGAGGAGTTAAGCGTTTTGGAGTTAAAGGAAAATTAGCGCCACGTTTTGTGGGGCCATACAAAGTTTTGGAGCGCATGGGAGAAGTAGCATATAAGTTGGAATTACCTGAGGGATTGTCAGGAGTTCACGATGTGTTCCATGTTTCACAGTTGAAGAAGTGTCACGCAGAGATGGCTGATATACCACTGAGAGATAGAGTGCCACTGGAAGCAATTCAGTTGAAGGATGATTTGACTTATGAAGAGAAACTAGTTAAGATTCTGGAGTATGCCAGCCGAGTTACCCGCAGTAAGGTTATCAAATTTTGCAAAGTACAGTGGAGCCACCACATCGAGGAGGAAGCCACCTGGGAGCGTGAGGAAGATCTGCTCAAGGCCCACCCTCACCTTTTTGCTAGCCAACCCGAATCTCGAGGGCGAGATTCATCTTAAGGGGGGTAGGTTTGTAACATCCCAAATTTTCAATTTGGATTGTTATACATAGATCATCAATTGCATATCATATTTTGTTGCATTGTTGGCTTGATCCTAGAAATTCTACGCAACTCAAGGACCCACGGAGAGAGTTGGGGATTTCGTTATTTTCATATTTGAGTTTTCTCAAATTTTGAAAATAGGATCATTTGGTTTTATTTATTTTATCTTCAATTATTTCTACTACCAAAATTTCAGAGAGGGAATAAAATGACTTTCCCAAAATAAAGAGATAATGAAGATTATTTCTACACACATAATGCATGAACGAAACGAATTCGAAAACATATCGATACTTGTTGAAGAATGAGGGGATGCCTTCCGGGGCATCCCCAAGATTAGACGCTTGAGTCTTCTTGAATATTTACTGGGGGTGCCTCTGGCATCCCCAAGCTTGAGCTCTTGCCTCTCTTCCTTTTTCTCATATCGAGACGTCCTCGATTAGACACTACATCCACACAAAACTTCAACAGAAAACTCGGTAAGATCCGTTAGTATAATAAAGCAAATCACCACTCTAAGTACTGTAGCAAACCAATTCATATTTTGTTTTTGCATTATGTCTACTGTAACATAACTTTTCCATGGCTTAATCCACTGATATAAATTGATAGATTCATCAAAACAAGCAAACTATGCATAAAAAAACAGAATCTGTCAAAAACAGAACAGTATGTAGCAATCTGAACATCCACCATACTTCTGGTACCCCAAAACTTCTACCAAAATTAGGAATAATAAACAAGTTGTATATCAACACAGTGCAAAAGGAATCAGATCCAATTGACGTTCCAGTTAAAAATGTAAAATCGCGCACTACAGCTAAAGTTTCAGTCCTGCACCGTACAAACCAGCAAGCATTGTAAACATCCTAAAGGCAAACCTTGGCACATTATTTTTATAATACAAAGGAATTGTACAAGGGGATAATTATTTTTGTTGAAAAGTTTCTGTAATCAAGATTCACAAAGTTTCCGTGAGCATGAACAAAGTTCGAGGAGCTCTCCCACTTCAACAATGCTTGTCTCTCTCACTTTCACTTTCCTTTTTGAAAAGTTTTTTGGTTCCCCTCTTTATTTTTTATTTTTTTGTTTTTAAACTATATAAAAGAACTCAATAGAAATAAATGACTCTCTAAAACTTCTGGTTTGTCTCCCTGGCAGCGCTTTCTTTAAAGCCATTAAGCTAGGCATTTAGTGCTCAAGTAATGGATCCACTCGGATCCAAAGGTATATCAAAGCCAATTTTAATTAACAATGATTTGCAATTTAGTAGTGAGCACAAAGTAACATATATCATGCAATGAAGAAGTCTAACTCTCTTCCTATGCATCGGCATGTCATAAAAGAACAATTCATGCACACCAAGTAAAGGCCAATGCATAGTATAAGCAGTTTCTTGCAATTTCATCATGTCGGAAACATAAAGAGGCGGAGATGTAGTTCCTCTCTCATAATAATTGAAAGTAGGAGCAGCAAGAACATGCATATTATGTTCATCAAAATCATCATGTGCAATGGTAAAAGGCAACCCATCAATATAATCCTTACTAAGCGCAAACTTCTCCGATATAGTGTAGTTTGGAGAATTCAAAAAGATAATAGGACTATCATGCGTGGGTGCAATAGCAACAATTTCATGTTTAACATAAGGAACTATAGCAAGTTCATCTCCATAAGCATAATTCATATTGGCATCTTAGCCACAAGCATAGCAAGCATCATCAAAAAGGGATATTTCAAACAAATTCAAGGGATCATAACAATCAGCATAGCAATCATCCTTCGGTAAGCACGAAGGGGAATTAAATAATGTATGAGTTGGAGGGTTACTCTCATTATAAGGTGGGCACGGGTAGCTAATCCGCTGTTCCTCCTTTTGTTCTTCGCTCTCCTCATCATCTTTTTCATCCAATGAGCTCACTATTTTATCAATTTCTTCTTCCATAGCTTCCTGCAAAATATTAGTCTCTTCTTGGACAGCGTTGACTTTCTTCATAAAAGAATTAATATAGTAATTGTATTCATAATTTTCATAGCAATATCCAAGTATAGCAAGATTTTCCGGCCTATAACCATCATCATCAAAAGCTTCATACTTTTCAAACAAAGCTTCAATATCATAGGCAGCCTTAAAAGCAACAAATTCTTCTATTTGTTCCACATCATAGTAATCATATATACCATTAGCATAGGAAGCTAAGGTTTCATTATTGTTAAATTTGCATGAAAAGGGGAGGTGTGGAGCCTCAATCCCAGAGCAACAAGTAATATCATATCTCAAGCATAGATTCCAGGGATACCAACGCAACATACTAAATTGATCCCATAATAGTTTCCCTTTTTCCGTCGAGCGATATTCCCTAAAGTACTCATGTTCATCCAACGTGTCTCTCATTATAAAGTTGAATGGGGCTTTCTCAGGATTATCAAAGGAGTACATAATATCTTTCACATAATGAGAATCGAGGGTTTTAGGAGTTACCCCATCTACATGAGTGGCAAGTACCTCTAATTTTTTTGGTATTTTGTGTTCCATACCCATAGCTAAAGATAGAAAACAAATAAGAACAAAAAATAAATATTACTTAGTGATAAAGCAAACAAGCACACACGAGAATATTCACCCCACGCTATGACTCCCCGGCAACGGCGCCAGAAAAAGGTCTTGATGACCCGCAAGTATACGGGATAGTTGTAGCCTCTTTCGATAAGTAAGAGTGTCGAACCCAACGAGGAGCTAAAGGTAGAAAAAATACTCTCTCAAGTCCTATCGGCCATTGATACGACTCTACGCACGCTTGACGTTCGCTTTACCTAGAACAAGTATGAAACTAGAAGTACTTTGTAGGTGTGAAAGGATAGGTTTGCAAGATAATAAAGAACGCGTAAATAAAAACTAGGGGCTGTTTAGATAAAGAAGCAATAAAGTAAATATAACGAGTGTGGAAAAGTGGTGGTAGGAGTTGTGGAATTGTCCCTAAGCAATTGACTATGTTACTAGACCGGTAATCACTATCGCAATTCTATTTGAGGGAGAGGCATAAGCTAACATACTTTCTCTTCTTGGATCATATGCACTTATGATTGGAACTCTAGCAAGCATCCGCAAATGCTAAAGATTCATTAAGGTAAAACCCAACCATAGCATTAAAGCATCAGGTCCCCTTTATCCCATACGCAACAATCTACTTACTCGGGTTTGTGTTTCAGTCACTCATGCAACCCACTATAAGTGAATCATGAACGTATTGCAACACCCTACAGCAAGAATCCCTCACGCTTGCGCGACACGGAGGGCACAATAGGACAGAACCAATAATAAAACATGCGACTCAAACCAATCATAGCAATTCATCAATCATCGATAGGATAACGAAAATCTACTCAGACATCATAGGATGGCAACACATCATTGGAAAATAATATGAAGCATAAAGCACCATGTTCAAGTAGAGTGTACAACGGGTTGCGGGAGAGTGGACCGCTGGATATAGATGGGGGAAGGTGATGGAGATGTTGGTGAAGATGACGACGGTGTTGGTGAAGATCGCGGTGATTATGATGGCCCCCGGCGGCGTTCCGGCGCCACCGGAAGCAAGGGGGAGAGAGACCCCCGTCTTCTTCTTCTTCCTTGACCTCCTCCCTAGATGGGAGAGGGGTTTCCCCTCTGGTCCTTGGGTCCCATGGCTTGGGAGGGGCGAGAGCCCCTCCGAAATTGGAACTATCTCTTTGTTTCTGCGTTCTCTGATTCTACCCTTCACTGTTTCCTTTATATCTGAAGATCCGTAACTCCGATTGGGGTGAATCTTTCGCCCAGATTTTTCTCGTAAAATTAGCTTTCTTGCGGCAAAAGTAGAGCATCAATCGCCTTACGGGTGGCCCACGAGAGCCCTGGGCGCGCCTGCCTCCCTGGGGCGCGCCCCCCAATCTCGTGGCTACCCTGGACACCGTTTCGCGTTGATTCTTCCTCCCGAAAATCCCAAATATTCCAAAATAATTCTCCGTCCATTTTTATCCCGTTTGGATTCCGTTTGATATTGGTTCTCTGCGAAACATAAAACATGCAACAAATAGGAACTGGCACTGGGCACTGGATGAATATGTTAGTCCCAAAAAATAGTATAAAAAGTTGCCAAAAGTATATAAAAGTTGAAGCATATTGGCATGGAACAATCAAAAATTATAGATACGACGGAGACGTATCAGTGACGTCGAAGGCGTAAAAGCCCAGGGCGCCTCCACTCGTACCGCTTCACGCGCGTACTGAGTGGCTGACTAGCAGGCCCCGCTAGTCAGGCCAGAAGGAGGGGAGAGGGAAACAGAGGGAGGCGGAGCTTCGCCGGAGCACACGCCGGCGACGAGGGTTCTTCAGGACAAACGGGAGGGGGGTCGAAGAAGAAGAAGATGGCACACCTGCCCGTACCCGTAGCGTGGCTAGAGGTGACCGGACATCGTCGGAAACGGCCTCTCCAGCGGAGGCAGAGGGCAGCGGTCACTGGAGATGAAGACGACGGCGGCTCAGGGCGGCTCCAGGGGCTCCAGCAGGTGGGAACGCCCTCACCAAAGAGTGGAGGTGGCCCTGGCAGGGTCGCCGTGGCCTGGGAGGGGCTAGAGCTACGGGGACGATCCGAAGGGGATCGCCGGCGAGCTCGGCTCGGGGACGGCAGCCCGCGGCCTGCACGGCCGGGCTGCGGCTTCTACAAGCTTGTGGATGGTGTGGGAGTAGCTGCGGGTGCTCAAAGAGGCTGGGGGTGGCGGCATTTATAGGAGGGCGGCGAGGAAGGTTCGGGCTCCGCTAGAGGACACCTATCCACGGCGCCCGGCGACGAACGGCGCCAGCGAGAGAGGGGGAAGACGACGGAGGTCGCGCGGGAACTATTGGTGGGCGCGGACGAGCACAAGGACGAGGGAGAAGACGACGAGCACAATTCACTGTGCACTATGTCGTTGACCGGACAGTGCTCGTGCCCACTGCGGCGAGCTCCGGCGTCGGCTAGTGCCAGGGGGTAGTTAAGGGGATGGAGACGGGGATGGTGGTGAGGCTTGGCATGCTCGGGCAGGCTGGGCAGCGAGCACGTGCTCAACAGAGCGCTAGGCGGCACGCAGAGCGCGTGTTTTGCATGCCAGCACGCCCGGACGAACGCGGTCACCGCGTGAACCGTGACATCAGGCCATCCTAAGCGCTAACTTGATGTCTGGCATGTAGTCCTTGGCAGTTTGGAGTTTTACCATGGTTGGGCTTGCATCTAGGTGCCGTAGAAATGGATTTGTACTATAAGCAAGTTTCTGGACAGTAACTTTGGAGGTTTACTGTGGTCAAACCACCGGGAGTTAAGGCTGAGCTTTGGAGGCTTGCTTACACTTACTAAGGTAAATAGGCACAAGAAAAACCAGCTACAATGGAGCTAGTAAAATGGTAGTTGCTGTAGAAACTACCATTTATGTCCAGAAATGAATTTATTTTCTGTAGCCAAAATACTCCAAAGAGTGATGAAATATTTTTTCTCAGAAAGGTGCCCTAGGGTTCAAAGAATAATTTGGATTTTTCTCAGGATTTTTGGGGCAAGAAAAATTAGGGTTGCTCTGGAGCACGAAGGGCTAGCTAGGGTTTCGGAGGGTAAAATGAATATTTTTCATTTAAGATAAATATTCCAAGCAATAATTTGAGTTGTTCCAGAGGTGAAATGATGGTTTTGAGGAGGAGAGGGAGCACTTGGGTGAAAGTAAAGTGGTACCCAAGTGGTTAAGTCCAAATGAAGAGATTAAAAACTCCAAATTCAAAACCAACTCAACTGAAAACCAGATAGAGAAAAAGAGGGCAAAAACCAGGCTATCACAAACCTCCCCCACTTACAATGAATCTCGTCCTCGAGATTCGGTTGCTTGGGAAAACCATTCTGGATAACATGCCCTTAGAAATTCTTCTAATTCCCATGTTGATTCTGACTCGGTATGATGCTTCCATTGGACTTTGTAAAACTTCCATGCTTTACTGCGTGTGACTCTTTCCATCTGATCCAAGATTTTCACCAGCCTTTCTTCATATGTTAAGTCCTTTGCTAGCTCTATTTCTGTCAAATCAGTCTTTTTCTGAGGCGGCGATATGCACCGTCGCAATTGTGAAACATGGAATACGTTGTGCACGTCTGACAATTGAGGGGGTAACTCCAATTGATATGCCACAACACCAACTCGTGTCATAACGGGAAATGGACCAATAAATCTGGGTGCCAATTTTCCCCGAGTTTGAAACCTCTTGATACCTTTCATAGGCGTGACTCGAAGATAGACATGTTCTCCGGGTTCAAAGCTGATCTATCGGTGCTTTGCATCGTAATAACTTTTCTGTCGCGATTTGGCAAATTGCAATCTGTCTCGGATTTCCTTGACTTGCTTTTTGGCTTCCAGCATGAGATCCGTTCCGAAAATATGGCTATCTCCGGTTTGAGACCAATTTAATGGTGTGCGACACTTGCGGTGATACAAAGCTTCATAGGGTGACATCTTTATACTAGTCTGGAAGCTATTGATATATGAGAACTTGGCGTACGGCAAGCAGTCTTCCCATTTTGGGCCTTGGGCCAAAACATAGGCTCGCAGCATATCTTCGAGTATTTGATTTACCTGTTCTGTCTGCCCATCCGTCTGAGGATGATAAGCGGTACTGTATTTCAATTCCGTCCCTAGGGCTTGATGGAGGCAGGACCAAAATGTGGAGGTAAACAGTGAACCTCGGTCAGAAGTGATGGTTCAGGGAACTCCATGCACATTGACTATTCTAGATACATACAGTTGTGCAAGCTCATCTGCTCGATATGAGGTTCTGATCGGGAGGAAGTGGGCCACCTTGGTTAATGTATCCACTATGACCCAGATCGCATCATTGCCTCATCGGGTCTTAGGTAGTCCTGTGATGAAATCCATACAGACGTCATCCCATTTCCATTTCGACACTGGCAGCAGTTGGAGATGTCCGGCTGGTTTCTAATGTTCTGCCTTTACTTTGTTGCATATTTCGCAACAGGCCACGAAATAAGCAATATCCTTCTTCATTCCATCCCACCAGAATATTTGTTGAAGGTCTTCGTACATTTTTGTGCCTCCAGGGTGAATTGAATACGAGGATTCACGGGCTTCTGATAGGATCTTCTCCTTCAAATCTGCTTGATTATGCACACAAATCCTTCCCCTGAATTGGAGGGTACCGTACTGATCCTTCGAGAAATCGGAAAGCTTGACACGTTTCTGCAGATTGGCATCGCCTGGCTGGGCCTTGCAGATTTCTTCCTCAAGAGTAGGGGTAAATTTCAGAATATTGGCAAGGCCAGCCTCAACTATGACCAGGTTGAGCTGAGCAATCTCTTCTTTATGTTCGGGAGGCAAGGATTCCAATATGACATTTAAACTGACGGGCTTTCGACTGAGCGCATCGGCAATCACGTTGGCCTTACCCGGATGGTAATTTATTCCAAGGTCATAATCCTTAACCAACTCAAGCCATCTTCGTTGACGGAGATTTAAATTCGGCTGAGCAAATATATATTTGAGGCTTTTGTGATCGGTAAAAATTTGGCACCTTTTTCCGATGAGGTAGTGTCTCCAAATTTTTAGAGCATGAACCACCACAGCCATTTCCAAATCATGAGTGGGATAATTCCCCTCGTGGGGTCGTAGCTGCCTTGAGGCATAAGCTACTACCTTGCCATCTTACATAAGTACGCATCCCAGTCCTTGCCTAGAAGCGTTGCAGTACACCTCAAAGCTGCGGTAGATATCTGGGAGTGTTAATACTGCTGCAGTTGTTAGTCGTTTCTTTAACTCAGTGAAACTTTTCTCACAGTCCTTAGTCCATTCAAACTTCTTATCCTTTTTTAGCAGCTCGGTCATGGGTTTAGCAATCTTGGAAAACCCTTCAATGAAATGACGGTAATATCCGGCTAATCCAAGAAAACTTCGGATCTGAGACACGGTGGCGGGTGGCAACTAGTCGAGCACATCCTTTACCTTGCTTGGGTCCACGGCTATACCTTCATCGTATAGCACATGCCCGAGGAATCCAACTTGCTTGAGACAAAACTCACATTTACTGAATTTTGCGTGTAACTGATGTTCACGGAGTCGTTGTAACACTGCTCGGAGGTGTTCCTTATGATGTCCTTCACTTCTTGAGTAAATGAGTATATCATCGATGAAGACGACCACAAACTTATCGAGGAAGTCCATGAATACCTTATTCATCATATGCATGAAGAAGGCGGGGGCGTTGGTGAGGCAAAAATACATGACTGTATATTCATAGAGACCGTAGCGAGTGGTGAATGCGGTCTTGGGAATATCCTCCATTTTAATTTTGAGCTGATAATACCCAGTCCGTCAATCGACCTTGGAGAATACCTTGGCCCCACTAAGCAGATCAAACAAATCATCAATTCTTGGCAGAGGGTATTTGTTTTTGATTGTGACATCATTCAGCTGTCGGTAATCCACACACATGCGGAGGCTGCCATCTTTCTTGTCCACGAAAATAGCAGGTGATCTCCATGGTGAGGAGCTGGGGCGGATATACCCTTTCTGGAGCATTTCATCAAGCCGTTTCTTTAGCTCCACTAATTCTGATGACGGCATTCAATAATACTTCTTGTGTATTGGTGTGGTTCCTGGCACAAGATCTATTGCAAACTCAAGCTCTCGATCAGGTGGCAGGCCTGGCAGTTCTTTGGGGAATACATCAGGAAACTCGCTGACCACCGGAATTAATTCCATTTCAGCCATTGCTGTAAAGACCATTTCCTTGGAGGGTATGCTCCTACGAGCAATAAATTTTGTAGTTTGTCCCTCTTGGTCTGTCAAGTTGACTTCTCGGGTCGCGTAATTAATTCATACTTGATACTGAGTCAGCCAATTCATACCCAAGATAACATCCAACTTATCCGATTCAATAAGTATCAAAGAAGTTGGAAAACAGACTCCGTTGATATTGACTTCCAGATTACGGCAGACTATATTGCTTCTGATTAGAGATCCCGGGGTTTGTACCGGCATATTCTTGCCCAAAAGCGAATAAGGAAATTTGTTTTGGGCAACAAAACTCCGGGAAGTGAAAGAGTGGGAAGCCCCAGAGTCAAATAAAATTACTGCATGTATGTCATTAACAGGGAACATACCAATGACGACTTCGGGGTTCTCTTGGGCTTCGTCGGCGGAGATGTGATGAATGTACCCCGTGAGGTCGTGCTGATCTGGGCATGCCTCCATATAATGGACTTGTGGCTTGAGCGTAGCATTTGCCCGATTGATTGTGGGACACTGCTTGGCATAATGTCTGATTTGCCCACAATTGAAACAGGAATTGCTGCGTAGACGATTCTCTAGAACTGGTTTGAGCACGTCATTCTTGACTTGGGCGGTGGTCTTGTTAACATTTTGCTACCAATTGGGTTTGTATGCTACTTGAGTCGACTGCTAGGTACGAACCTTTTGCACTGGTGTCATTTCTTTTCCTGGCTCAAACTTGTGCTTGTGATCATTGTTGACAGGCTTAGTATCTGGTATAAGCTTGTGTTCCCTTTCAGAAATGAAATCCTTGTTCACCAGGGTTTGGAAGTCTGGGAAATCAAACATGCTGAGAGTACAACAGAGTTGCGGTTTTAACCCACCAAGAAACATGTCCATCTTTCTTTACTCAGTGGCGACGTCATATTGAGAGTAACATGACAGATGATTGAATTTCTGCAAATATTCTCCCACAAACTGACTTCCTTGGAGGAGCACGAGAAATTCATGCTGCTTAGTCTTCATAATTCCCGTAGGGATGTGATATTTTCGGAATCGTTCCTTGAATATTGACCAGGTAATTTCTTCATCAGCAGTCGACATGGCTTTTTCATTTTCCCTCCATATGGCAGAAGCGCCTTCAAGATAATGTGTTACAAATGGAAATTTATCCCCTTCATCAGTTTGAGCAACCTCAAGCTTCTTTTCCATAGTTCTCAACCAATCATCTGCATCCAAGGGATCAATGGCCTGACAGAAACTGGGAGGCTTAGTCCTTTGAAAATCAGATAGCTTGGAGTGATGACCGGGCTGATTTCCATTCTGTCCAACCACAACTTGAATACTTCTGAATATTTCCATCAGATCATTATTTCGTCTTTCCTCAAACATACGCAGAATTTGCTCGGTGGAGGGCGGATTTGGCGGTGGAGGCGGTGGTGGAACGTACGGCTCAGGTGAGTGTCCTGCCTGTCGTGCGGAACGACGAACAGGGGAACCCTCGCAAACCTTGCTACTGCAGCCTCCCTGTGTCATCCTAATATGATTATTTCCCCAAGGCAACACAACCGAGATGAGAAGCATTCAAAATAAGTTGGGGAGAAGCCAACAACAAAGTCCGAGTAAAACCGAAATGGCGAAGAAAATACGGCGAATAAAATAAAGTCCAACATAATTATACATAGACTCATCCATGAAAGATAACCACATGCCAGGTCCAACTACCCTCATACATGAAACAAAACATTATGACTCGTACGACTACATCCATACTCCATCCTGACGACTACAAATACTTGGAAGCTGTACTACTCGGCTGGTGCTATGGTGTCCTCTCCTGAAGCGGACTCAGATCCTGAACTAACGGGGTTAACTGAGACCTTCGGGTTAAAGGTGACACGACAATGCTGCCTTGAGGGCTCTCCCTCCGGGGCAGGTGGAGGGTGAATCATCGGGGCTACAGGAGTGGCGAGGAGTGAAACCCACTCAGCAGGAGCACTAAGTGGACTCATAGTCGCAGTGCCCGAGCCACTCGGAGGAGTAACCGGGGAAATAGGGGATCTAGAACTGGCGGGAATATAGGGAGTAAATCCTACCGATGGTGGGGTAGTAGCTGAGCTAGCAGAGACTAAAGCAGAGGTTAAAGCAGTACGAGCACGACTCAGCTCACGAGCCAACTCGTAGATCAGAAAATAACTAGCAGTGATATAGCGAGAAAGGTGGCTAGCTACACTATCAGACTCCGGACCAATGACAGGGAAACAGATATGACCATTATTGTGGAGAGAAGGATAGAAGTGGAAACCTGGGTGGTTCTGCATCCGGACCTCGTTGTAGCGGAGCTCAACGAGTACCTCGAATGCAGCAAATTGGGCAGCCTGAGAAGCGCTAGAAGCGTAGTCGCTTCAAGAAGTACGAGTGTAAGAGCTGGAATCGGAACTGGTACGCAGAGTGACCACGGCGTGATACTCATACACTGAGTCAGCTAGACGCTCCCGGTGCACACGATAGACTGGATCGTCAGTGTGAGGGTGCAGCCGACACCACACGTTAAGAAGGAGATGCGGCAACGTGTACGACATCAGCTGCAACTGGCACGGATACAACACCGGAGCCATCTACACTCACAACCATTAGCATGTTAGCATAAAAATAAAAATCAGTGCATGCAATGCAACAACCAGCTACAATGAGCTACCGACACTTAACTACAACGCGTATCTAACGTCCAGTTAACTCGGCGTAGTCTAGTGTGGTCTACAGTCAGCGCGGCTCTGATACCAAGCGTTGTGGCACCCCGGCTTAGAGCGATCGGTTTACCCTGCATTGCCAGCCAAGAGACCATGTCTTCTGGCAACACACAACAACTTGGTAAAAAAAAACAACCACTTTATTCATGCTAGCAGAGCATAGCTCATATTACAATAGTTAGCGAGGTCAAGCGGCACACACGGTGTGATTGAACAATATGTACATTATTTAGTAAACATAAAGGGGCCTCGATCATGACAACTACGCGGCAGCGGAACAACGTCGTAGTGGGACTCCATAGCACAGGGACACCGATGTGGACATGATCTAGACTCGGACAGCTCTCCTTTCCAACGAGACTTTTCCTGAAATCTGGCATGACACGCTAGGTCAGTACATTGAATGTACTTGCAAGCTCACAACAAGCATAAACATAATGACAAACAGTATCATGATATTTAACCAATTAATGACAATGCAACAATATATATATATCCAACATGATGTGATTATACTCAAATGGTACTCGTCCCATGGACAAACTTACCGAACGTGATCATTTTCAGACCACCAACATGAAGGACCCGATGACAACCTCATGATCCTTACGGCGATCACAACCAGACCACACCTGGTCCAACTCAACATGATGGAGCTTCGCCGGAGCACACGCTGGCGACGAGGGTTCTTGGGGTCAAACAAGAGGGGGGATCGAAGGAAAAGAAGATGGCGCACCTGCCCATACCCATAGAGTGGCTAGAGGTGACCGGACGGCGTCGGAAACGGACTCTACCGCGAAGACAGAGGGCAGAGGTCGTCGGAGACGAAGACGACAGCGGCTCGGGGCGGCTCCAGGGGCTCCAGCGGGGCGGAATGGCTTCACCGAAGACTGACGGAGGCCCTGGCATTGTCGCCTTGGCCTGGGAGGGGTCGGAGCTGCGGGGTCGATCCGGAGGGGATCACCGACGAGCTCGGGCTTCGGGACGGCAGCCCGTGGCCTGCCCGGCCGGGCTTCGGGTTCTACTAGTTTGTGGAGGGTGTGGGAGTAGTTGCGGTTGCTCAAGGAGGGCTGGGGTGGCGACATTTATAGGCGGGCGGCAGGAGGGGTTCGGGCTCCACCGGAGGACACCTATCCATGGCGCCGGGCAATGAACGGCGCCAGTGAGAGACGTGGAAGACGACGAAGGTCATGCAGGAAATATAGGAGGGCGTAGACGAGCACAGGGGCGAGGGGGACGATGATGAGCATAGTGCGCCGTGCACTGTGTCATTGGCGGGACCGTGCCCGTGCCCGCTGCGGCGAGCTCCGGCATCGGCGAGTGCTGGGGGGAAGTTAAGGGGGTGGAGATGGGGATGGTGGCGAGGCTTGGCATGCTCGGGCAGGCTGGGCAGCGAGCACACAATCAACAGAGCGTTAGGCGGCACGCAGAGCGCGTGTTTTGCATACCAGCATGCCCGGACAAATGCAGTCACCGCGTGAACCGTGACATCAGGCCACCCTAAGCACTAACTTGATGTCTGGCGTGTAGTCCTTGGTAGTTTGGAGTGTTACCACGGTTGGGCTTGGATCCAGGTGCAGTAGAAATGGATTTGTACTGCTAGCAAGTATCTGGATAGTAACTTTGGAATTTTACTGTGGTCAAACCACTGGGAGTGAAGGGCTGAGCTTTGGAGGCTTGCTTACACTTATTAAGGTAAATAGGAACAAGAAAAACCAGCTACAATGGAGCTAGTAAAATGGTAGTTGCTGTAGAAACTACCATTTCTGTCCAGAAATGAATTTACTTTCTATAGCCAAAATATTGCAAAGAGTGATGAAATATTTTTGCTCAGAAAGGTGCCCTAGGGTTCAAAGAAAAATTGGGATTTTTCTCAGGATTTTTGAGGCAAGAAAAATTAGGGTTGCTTTGAAGCACAAAGGGCTAGCTATGGTTTTGGATGGCAAAATGAATATTTTTATTTTAAGAAAAATATTCCAAGCAATATTTTGAGTTGATCCAGAGGTGAAATGATGGTTTTGAGGAGGAGAGGGTGCACTTGGGTGAAAGCCAAGGGGTACCCAAGTGGTTAAGTCCAAATGAAGTGATCCAAAACTCCAAATTCAAAACTAGCTCAACTGAAAACTAGGCAAAGAAAAGAGGGCAAAAACCAGGTTGTCACATATGCTTAAAGTAAATCCTTATGCTAAATATATGAAGGATATCATTAAAAATAAAAGAAAGATACCGCAAGCTGAAATTTCCACCATGCTTGCTAATTACACTTTTAAGGGTGGAATACCAAAGAAACTTGGAGATCCAGGAGTACCAACTATACCATGCTCCATTAAAAGAAACTATGTTAAAACTGCTTTATGTGATCTTGGAGCTGGTGTTAGTGTTATGCCTCTCTCTTTATATCGTAGACTTGAATTGAATAAGTTGACACCTACTAAAATATCTTTACAAATGGCTGATAAATCAATTGCTATACCTGTTGGTATTTGTGAGGATGTGTCTATTGTGGTTGCAAATGTCACTATCTTAACGGACTTTGTTATTCTTGATATTCCTGAGGATGATAGTATGTTGATTATCCTTGGTAGACCCTTTTTGAATACTGCAGGGGTTGTTATTGATTACAACAAAGGCAATGTCACTTTTCATGTTAATGGTAATGAGCATACGGTACACTTTCCGAGGAAACAACCTCAAGTTCATAGCATCAATTCTATTGGAAAAGTTCCAACGATCATTATTGGAGGTTTTGAATTTCCTCTTCCTACTATCAAGAAAAAAATATGATATTCTTATTATTAGGGATGTTCATATCCCCGTTGAGGTAACCTAGTGTTATTCGAAATTTCTCCGGTTCCATGCTATTCGGAATGAGTTTGTTAACAAGACTTGATCAACCTTGTTAGTGGATTCCTTTTGATGATCATAAGATGGACGAAACTAGAAGGCACAACCATTTTTACCCTCTTTTTACTTTCTATTATCTATCTATCTATTATATACTTAAGACAGAAGTCAAATAAGCCATCACGTTCATCCACATAGATTAAATTATCTTGACCATCAATATTAGAAATTAACGGTTAAGATATAAAGATATAGCGTTACATATATAAATATCATCACATACAAAGCTGTGCAACATGTCACGTAGATATAAGCCTACGTTCCTATATTGATTTTGCAATGTACGACACCCAAAATAGAAAAAAGGGATGTACACAGGGAGGAGTCGGGGCAGCATAAAAAAACTGAAGAGTCCTGTTCGAACTAAAACACAGAGGCAGGGAGGAGTCCGCACTACTAGAAAAACCCCTACTAATGGCGCACCTAGTATGGCCATTAATGGTGCATCTGTGGTGCGCCATTAATAACACGCCATTAGTAATTTTTACTAATGGCGCACCACCTGGTGCGCCATTAGTATCTGGTATACTAATGGCGCACCGCGGGTGCGCCATTAGTATAGGCCAGGGTGCGCCATTAGTATGCCTCCCAGGGGCCATGTATATCCAGGTGCTTTGGCATACTAATGGCGCACCACCACTGGATGCGCCATTAGTAACCGCGGCATACTAAGGGCGCACTACCCAGTGATGCGCCATTAGTATGCACTGTCATACTAATGGTGCACTGTCATGTGATGCGCCATTAGTATGAATATTAGGTTTTTTTTGTTTTTTATTTTCTGTTTTTTGCACAGGTTACAAAATGTATAATTTGACAAAATATAGACAGCACACATCAACAACAGATTCATCGAATACAATAGAAGATTAGTCTTTGAATACAATTCATCATATTAGTCTCCGAATACAATTCATCATATTAGTCTCCGAATTGAAAAGACCGAACAAAGATAGAACATTATATTACAAGTCTCGAGACCGCGAGTAGCGAGTTTGTCTTCACATTACAAGTCGATATCGATCATCTAAACTACCATCACATAGAAGAGAGCTGCGGTCATCACGATGAGCATCATCACGATGAAACTCGTCTTCATCCGGTTCCTCCAACGCTCCCTCCCCTCTCCTGCTAGATAGCGGGCGTATCTAGATTCGGCCTCGGCCCTAGTGGTGTACCCTTTGTAACTGTTACCGCTGAATCGGTGAACCTGTCTCCGACACTCCTCCCAGTCATCGTAGACTCCGGGAACCTTACCCTTGTACACGACATACGTCGGCATCGCTATGCACTAGCCAAACGAAACGTTAGTACCAATTCACAGACAATACATAAGCAATATATAAGTATGCAACAGAACGATCGGAAGAGAAAAGCAAGACATTAATAGCATCGATTACATCTAAGTTGAACGACTCTCGAAACCAAAGAGACATACTACAAGTTCATTAAAGTTTAATTACAACATGAGCCAATCGATGTTTCAGAACTAGACACAGCATCACTGCTTTCGACTCGACTCAAGGGACCGGAGCGTGGATGAAGCCGCCGTCTATCGTGGGAGTCATGAAATAACGGTCGTTGTCAGCCTGCATTTGTAGCATTGTGTCGATGTCACTGTTGGACGGTTGATTGTTGAGGTAGAACTGCCCCGAGGTACGAAGGACATCTTGATGGATGATTTCCGCAAACTCCGACTGGATGCGAAAGAATTCTTGTCGGAGGTCCGCGTCCTGGATTGCCGACACGCTCTTTGCCCAATCTTTGAGTTTACTCGGTAGCAGAAGTTGATGATGGTCCCGTACGATCGCCCGCATGTGATGGATGGCGTAGTAGGCACCCTTCTGACCGCCAGGCGGCTGCTTGACGCAGCAGAACGTCGTATTGTGGGAGAACACGTGCTTGCCGTACTTACGAATAGGCCTGGTGAAGGTGCCTCCAGATTTGGCGTAGCCGGGGAGAACATCATCAAGAACCTTCTTGACATTTGTGTAGTCTACGTTCGACTGACGGTCCGGGTCGAAATACGTGGCCATGGAATATTTGGGGCTTAGGAGGATGAGCGTGCAACGTGTGTCACTGCAAAAAACACGGAATGTTAAAAGAAAAACGATCGAAATGTAAGAATTCATATGTTACGGGCCGATTGAGGGGAGGACTTACTCGGGAAAGTAAGGCACGAGGAAGTTATCCTTATCTTGGTTTGCCAGAATGACGCCTTCGAGGTAAGAACTCGCGACTTGCCGGTCCCCAGCGCTGCCCAAGATCTTGGCACGCATGTAGAAGGGGTCGACTATCACGATGTCCGGGGTCTTGTCGCGAATGATCCGCATCTCCATACTCAGCGAAAATAGCCGAACGAAGGTGTAGTGCAGCGGATGAAGGTTCAACATAGCGTGGATGTCATCAAAACGCAGGACGATCGTACGCCCGATGGAGTTATCCACAAAGCCCTTGCCCTCTGGCACCTTGGCCGCGAAAACCGGGTATGCCACATCCTTCTCTCTGAGACGCCGCTTCTCCAAAGCAAGAACACTGTCATGCAGACTCCGCATAGCACCGGTTGCAGCATTGAGCATATTTGTCGGTAGCATCGCCCTACCCGCCACATGCACCCTCCTCGAGATATCCTGCGGTGAAGGTGGCCCGTCCTGAGCACGGATCGTACTCGGTGCCGGCTGGCTCGCACCCTTCTTAGTCTTTCTTTTGCGTGCCTTCTTCTTCTCCTGTAATGGGACCGAGTTCTGCTCACAGACCGCCTTCTTGAGTGTGTTGGGGCTGATAATATTTCGCACCTCGCCTATCTGAGGCTCGGTGAAGTCGGCAGCTGGAGGCGTCTCCTGAGAGCTGAACGCCAGACGGCGCCTGTTGCAACTTGGCTTCTCCGCGGTACCAGCTAGATCGCACACGTCTTTTGTTGGGTTTGGTTCTTGAGAAGGAGGCCCCATGAAGTCGCCATCGTACCCATGATCGGCAAAGTACTGATCGACGTTGCCAAATGTATCATCGTCGTCGTCGTCGTCGTTCTGATCCTGTGCCATATGCATGTTTGGATCCAGTGGCATAGGGATGTCCGGCACCGTTACGGCGGTCTTGCCATGGGGCCGACTTGGCGCCGGCACGACTGGCGGTGTTGTCTTTGGGGTGGTGTCCCCCGCCCCCAAACGAATCTGGCTCTTCGGCCAAAGCAGGGGCCAGCTCAGGCAGGCGCTGAGGGTCATCACGTCTTCATCGTCGGCCCCGACGGGTCGAATCGGAGGTAACAAGTCGTCGCAGCCTGGCAGCACCCGAACCAGTTGAACCCTAAACAAGTTGGGTGGCATCTGGGTACCGTGGAACAAGGGGTTGCCCGGTTGAACGATTTTGCCCTTGGCGACATCGACCAACTCGTTGTTCACGAAGTGGAGGAGAGTGCACCGAACGTCGGCGGCGCCCAGCGAAAACATGTAGGGCGTCAGGGATGCCCAGTCAAAGGCAAGGAGATGAAGTCCTCGGCCGAGAGAGGCTTAATTAGTTACCGTGATGATGGCGTCGAGCTCGGCTAATGTCGACGCACCGCCAACGGCGGGCGTGCAGTTGACGGAGGGGCCGCTTGCTGAAGAGGTGCCGGCCGGCATACACCCGGGTGCATTAAGCTCCCGTGCCGGCGTCGGAGACACCAATGCCGCCTCCGCCGGAGGCACCAATGGCCCCGCCATCGCATTATGCGAGTTGCTGGCCGTGAAGCTAGGAATCGGGGGCGGCCCCTGTTGGCCGCCCGCAATCCACGCACTCAACCCCGAGATCAAGGTAGGCACAAGGGCGGTGATCGTCGCTCCGAGTCGTTGTTCCACTTGCTCTTGGACAATCTCCGGAATCCGCGCCACCTGTGCCTTGAGTTCTTGAACCTCTCGCGCCTGGCTTTCCGAGCTGGTCTTTTTCTCCTTCCGCACACCAGCGGTATAGTATGACCCCCATTTTGTCGACAAGCCTTTGCCGGCCACACGACCAGCTGACGTCGGCTTACTGAGCTTATCCTTGTTCTTCATTACATTCAACGCCCTATTTAGAGTGGTGTCCCAAGGGTTGCTCTTAGTCGACCCCGCGCTACTGCTTTCAGTCGCCTGCGGAAGGAATGTGAACCATTTAGAAATTTGGCTTCATTAATTAGAATGCAACCATATGGAGCTAATTACACGGGGGTGTATTCCTTACCAGAACAAGCTCAAGCTGCCTGGTCTTCGGATCCGTGGTAAGCTCCTTTGTTTTCGGGTCCTTCTTGTACCGGGCACTGACAAAGTTCCTGGTCTGCTTGTTACCGCTGTATTTCTCGAAGAGGGGCGGTAGGCCTTGCTCGGCACGGTCCGCCTCCTCCTTGTCCCATATAGGCTCCGCCACTCTGTAACCGCCGGGACCGAGTGTGTGTTCCCCTATGTTCAGCTCCCGCATTTGTTTCCCCCACTCACTTGATTGGGAGCTTGCGGTGCTCGAGCAATTGATCTTGAAGTCGTTGTAGTCATCTTCGGTGATCGAAGGATTTTTCTCCTTGATCTTCTGATAACTCTCACCTTTCTCGATCATTTTCTTCACATTGCTTTTCCAAGTAGACAGGGCCTTGCTCATCTTCGTGAGGGCAGCATTGTTCACTTTATTCCCTTTGAGGCTTGTGTTTGCAAATTCAGCGGGGAACTTGTATCGTTCGTGCAGCTTCGTGAAGAGGAGGTGGCGCAAATTCCCTCGGTCAGGATGCCTCAGGTTCCTCGGTGTTGATCGAGACGGTGCTCCGGACAATGCACCCGAGCTGAAGCGAGTACCCCTTGACTATTCGTTCGGGCGCCGTTGGATTCCCGTTGGAGTCCACTTCAGTAACTTCCTCCTTGAGGGTGAGGAGCACGATCGGGCGCCGGTCCTTCCGTTGCCTCTTCGGTTGGCTGCCATCTGTGCGGGCGCCGCCATCATCAGTGGTGGCATCCTCGGCGGCACCATCAGTGGTGGCATCAGTGTGGTCATCCTCGGCGGCACCATCAGTGGTCTCAGGATCGGTGGGGAAGGCGGCGGCCTCATACAAGTGAGGTTGTTCCTCCATCTCCTGGGACAGCTCCCAGAATGCCTTGCCGCCCGAACCCCCGGCCTCATTGTTGTGGGCCATGTTTCTCTCTAAATAGAAACAAAGTTTGGTCAAAAAGTTGGTTATTGTCAAGGAACAAGATCTCTAAGTTGACCAAATAACCTAATTCTCGAGGAATGTCGCCAAAAAGTTGGTTATTGTCAAGGAACAATTGAGAGATGTTTGTGATATTGCCTAGGTGTTTTGGGATAGAACCTGTTAGTGTGTTGTTGCTAAGGTCCAAGTCCACGTTCTCAGGGTAACCTAGTTCTTGAGGGGTGTGTCTAGAAAGTTCACTCTTCTTTTTAGAAGACAAGCGTCCGAAATGGTATTGCCTTTCCTTAATTTGTACTATTTTTTCATTGTGTTGAATACTTATGTGGGTGAGTGTATCTGTAATTACTTTTTACTACACCGCAGGGTGTTCAAACACGCGGAGAGGATAAACGCTAGCAGGCTGATCATTGCATATCATTCATAACCATGAATGAAGGCTCAATGGACCAAGGAAAGAAAACCTACACAAACACAAGGATGACTATTGGAGACACTCAGGCCTGCTGCTTTGTGTTGATTGTTCCGAAGCTAGGGAATGTCCATTCTATATAGATGCAGAGAAGCTTCGGCAGTGGTGAAGGTCAACCCCTATATTTTAATTGGAGGGCCAAGAGATAAGCTAAGCTGCAAATTATGAATCTGCGTCGAAAATTGCACCACATTCAGCATAGGGCAGGAGACGCCTACCCTAATGAATATGTTATTCTCACAGCTCATCACTTGCTGAACTTGTAAATCATTTCCGTGAAAACAATCAAACAATTTTTAGCGACAAGTGATACAAGGAACTAAACTAGGTTTCAGCTCTACATGGGCCAGAGTGGACTTGAGCAAATGTGTGTATGTAATGTGCCCCAACAGGGTAAACTTATTAAGATATACTCCAATCTTCATCAAGTTGCAGTTTTGAAACGTTGGCAGTTTTTCTAGTTGATGAAAGGAAATGATTTCCTTCCTGGACCATCGAGTCATGCACACGTTGGGTTAATGCGCAGTCGAACTCCGATGAAGAAAAACAGAAAGTATATGGCATAAAGGGGTCTAGACTTGTGCAATTTTGACATTTAGGGTTACCCAAATGCATGTGTTATGACTTCTGAAGCCAGACAGAAACTCCGATTATTTTTGGTTCTGTACATGATGCAAAATGGATGGATGGATGAATATAATGAAGCAACTAATTGTCCTGCCTTGGAAATTAAGCTGGTGCCTACAGGTATATGTATGTATTGTTCGGTTGGTCCTGAAAAACAAAAGCTATCTAGCTAGTATGCAATGCAAATTAAGCTGCAGATAGCTTATTGTCTCCTCTCACTATCTCTCTATCACACATGGCAAGCAAGGGTGTCTGAGTGTGTGAATATATTACTAAACTAATCCAACCACTAAAGCAAATTAATTTTTATTTCGGTTGAGAATCGGGCACCTTGTAGGTCAAGAAAATTGGGCATGACCTTTGCTAATTTTCTTGACCTAGGAGTGCCCCATTTCTCAACCGAAACGGAAATTAATCAACATTTTAGGAGAAAGGGGTTATTTTAGAAGATCACAAGTAGCAGCAGCATCACTTGACAAAATCACAACTAGCAGCAACAACTCGCAGATAGCAGCAGCAGCATCACTTGACAAGTAGTACAGCAGCCGCGTGGGCTGGATTAGCAAGAAAGCTGATGTACAAAACCTCAAAACAATGCAAAGTGCTGTGGGCTAAAAAACAATTACAGTAGACTAAAAAAGAGGAATCATTATCTTCTATATGAAGCTGCTGATGATGCAACTTTAGTCTTCACTAGATAGAAATACTGTTGGCTGTTAGTACGACAGTGCAAGATTAATTCAGTAATAGGTGTTGTTGTGTTCTCTGTGATTGTGTTGTTGTTAGCAAGAAACTGCAATTGCTTTACTGTGAGCCCTAATTGTGTTGTTGTGTTCTCTGTTGTTGGTGAAATAGGTGTTGTATCCACAACTTAACTGTAATTGGGCCCCAGGACATCGAACAAACATAGAGCAAGCAAGACTGAATGTTCCAGACTATGAACCAGTGTGATGCACACAAGAATCAAACTGGAGTGTACAACAAAAAGAAACCACCTTGGCTGCTCCTAAACGCAGATCTCATGTTCCATAGTTTGAGACAGCATATTCCACAAGTTATAATCACTCAAGAAACGTCAACCGCTGATGCAAATTTAGCACCGAAGCATGCAACCCTCAAACATTACTACTACTACATGTACCAGGGCCAAAATCAAATTGCAATGCTTGTTTATAGAATTTTCAGAGAGAAAATACAGGTACACCAAGCCACCAAGAGCTGCCATTTCTAAATTTAATTGCAACAATATCTTACACTAATAATTACAGTGTAAAAACCATGGAAATACACAGTAATTCCACTAAAAATGCCACTTGCAAATACAGAGCAAAAATCCACTAGAAGTACACTGTAAACCCACTAACATTTACAGTGTAAATTCCACTAACAATTACAGTGTAAATTTCACTGAAAATGCACAGTAATTACACTAAAAGTACAAGGGGGAGAGGGGGAGAGGAGGAGGGGGAGCTCATGGGGGCCGGGGAGTGGGGCGCGGGGAGGATGCCGGGGAGTGGGCGCGGGGAGGATGTCGGGGACGAGGTCCGGGTGGTGGTGGTCCTCCTCCTACTGCGAGAAGCAGCCACGCTTGAGGTCGGGGCGGAGGTAGTAGATCCACCAAGGCAGCAGCTCTTGCCGCAGCGGTTCAGCCCGGTGAGTCTGGGGAGTAAGCTCCAGCAGCCAACGCCGTGGCGGTTGATGCGCAGCCGACGACGAGGGCGGCGGGGCGGCGGCGTCGGGAGAGGAGAGGGCGGCGTCGCGGGAGGCGGGGCGACGGACGGTGTCGAGACGGTGCAACGGCGGCGAGGCTTTCTGGGCTCTGGGGGAGAGGAGAGGGCGAGGGAGGGAGAGGGCGAGGGCGAGGGAAGGCGGGGAGAGGGCGAGGGAGAGGGAAGGCGAGGAGAGGGCGAGGGAGGGAGAGGGCGAGGGAGAGGGCGAGCAGTGGGTCAGGGCAGTGGCGGCGGCGGCGGTGGATCGAGAGGGAGAGGGAACTGGCGAGGGGGAAAGGGAAGGGGGGATCGGGCGAAGGGGGAGAGGGAAGGGGGGATCGGGCACAATACTAATGGCGCACCTCACCGTGGTGCGCCATTAGTATATCCATACTAATGGCGCACCTCACCGTGGTGCGCCATTAGTATTTTTTTTATTTCAACTCGAGCCAATAGGTTATGTACCACCAGAACTGATCCACATCAAGTCCCCTCTACTAGCTCGACTGGTCAGCAGCCAGTTCTCACACCAGGAGGTCCTGGGTTCGACTCCTAGGCTCCACGAATTTTTTTTAGCATTTAAAAAGTTGTTTGATACTTATTTGTGTTTAAATATGTTCAAACTTGTTTAAATAATAACAGTAATATTTTTTTATAAGACAGTAGCATTTAAAAAGCTGTTTGATACTTATTTTTTTTATAAGACGGTGCGCGGGGTGCGGGGGGTCGGCGGCGGTGGTTAAGTAGGGGAATCGAGGGTGCGGGGGGTCGGCGGCGGCGGCCGGTGGACTGGGGGGTGCTCGGCGGCGAGGGGGACCGGATCTGGCGAGGTGGGATAGCGATCGAGATGGAGGGGGATCGAGATCGAGTGTCCATGAAATTTAAAAATATTCATGATAGTTCAAAAAGTACCCATGAAATACAATCGAGAAATGAAGGCTACGATTTAAATACAATCGATCTTAGCTAGCTATCTGTTCACAATCTTCTTGCCCTTCTTTTTCGCAAATGGAGTTCTTCTGTGGAACGGACGTCCTTTAGGTAGGGTGGTCCTGCTTCTTCTTGTGGTGTATGCTGCTACTTCATCATCGTCGTCATGTTCGATCCTCGGGTCGTCGTACTTGTCGAAGTCTTGCTCATTGGCTACTCCATCCATTCCGATGATCTTCCTTTTGCCTCTCCTCACGACAACACGACTGGGCTTTGGCGGGTCGGTAATGAAGAAGCATTGGTCCACTTGGGAAGCCAGTACCCATGTCTCATTTTTCGCGGTGACGTTTGCGCCCGCGGTCTTGGATTTGGCTTCGGGTATAACCATGGTGGTGAAATACCGGTCTTCTTTTATGACATTCTTGGCCCATCTGACACGGAACATCGGGACCTTCTCTCCAGCGTAGCTCAGCTCCCAGATCTCCTCGATCCTTCCGTAGTATCTGTCCTTGTCGTTACCGGTGTAGGATTCCATCGTTACCCCGGAGTTCTGATAACCATCGCTCTTCATGTCCTTGGCCTCGGTGTAGAATGTGTAGCCGTTGATATCGTACGCCTCATAGGTCATCAGGTTGTTCTCGGCGCCCTGTGACAAGGCGAATATGAGTTGTTCTTCCGCGGAAGAATCCTCATGTAAAGGGTACGACAGAAGCTTCTGCTTGAACCAACACGTGAAACATGAGTTATGCTCTTTGAGTATATCTCCGTCCATCCTCTGTTGGCCTTGGTCATTGTACGTCTTCTTAATAAAGGTTTTCTGCTCTACCACCCAAGGATCGACCACGTCTATGTGTTGTAGCACGACTAGGTTTGCTCTTTCAAAGTCGGCGAGTCGACCCTCGAAGTCGACATGCATTTCGCGGGGACCCTCACAGTGACCCCATCCAGCGAGCCTGCCGAGGTGCCGGTTGACGGGCAGACCAACGGGGTCCTCGATGCCTAGATAATTCGTGCAGTAGGAGATGCACTCTTCGGTCAGAAAGCCCCTGGCTATGCTTCCTTCTGGACGTGACATGTTGCGAACGTATCCTTTGATGACACCATTCATCCTTTTGAACGGCATCATGCTGTGCAGGAACGTCGGCCCGAGTTGGATGATATCCTCCACTATATGGACCAGCAGATGCACCATAACGTCGAAGAATGCGGGCGGGAAGTACATCTCAAGCTCGCATAGTATCACCACGATCTCTTCCTGTAGCCTTCTGAGTTGCCTCACGCCAATCGACTTCTGAGAGATGACGTCGAAGAAGTTGCATAGGCCAAATAGCGTTTCACAGACGTGCGCGTCCATGATCCCACGGATTGCAACTGGAAGTATCTGCGTCATCAGCACGTGACAGTCGTGAGACTTCATCCCGCTGAACTTCTGCTTCGCTGGGTCTAGGTATCTGCTTATCTTCCCCGCGTAACCGTAAGGAAGTTTTACTCCTAGGAGGCAGGTGAAAAACTGCTCGATCTCCTCCTGACTTAGAGTGAAGCACGTGGGAGGGTAGTCATTTCCGGTCTTCTTGGCCTTTTTGCCTTTGCGACGACTTTCTGTGTCCTGCTTCGCCTCATCATCATCATCATCATCATCATCATCATCATCATATATAGCGTGAAGCTCCTGCCTAATGCCCATTGATTTCAAGTCTGCCCTTGCTTTCGGCCCATCTTTGGTCCTCTCTGGCATGTTGAGCAGGGTACCAAGCAGACTCTCGCACATGTTCTTCGTGATATGCATGACATCAAGGCTGTGAGGCACACGGTGGATCTTCCAGTACGACAAGTCCCAGAAAACAGACCTCGTTTTCCATACCTTCAGCAGCGGCTCTGGCGCCTTTCGCTTCTTTCCCGGCTCTGGCGCGTTTTGCTTCTTTCCCGGCAGTAGGCAGTCTTTCCAATTTTTCAACAGCTTGTCTATTTCCTTGCCGCTCCTCGTACACGGGCGTTTTCGGGGTTCGGTTTCACCATCGAACAGATCCTTGCGTTTCCTCCACGGGTCATCGTCAGGAAGCCACCTTCGATGTCCCATGAACACGGTTTTCGAAGACCCGGGATCTCTATCTAGCTGGCGATACGTTGTGTCATCCATGCACCTTACGCATCCAGAAAATCCGTGGACTACCTGCCTCGCAAGATATCCGTAACCGAGATAGTCGTGCACCGTCGTGAGCAGTGCGGCTCTCATAGGGAAATATTCTTTCTCTGCGGCGTCCCACGTATTGGCTGGCGTTTTCCACAGCGTGTCAAGCTCCTCTTTCAGCAGCCCCAGATACAGATTGATGTTGTTCCCTGGTTGTTTCGGCCCTTCAATTAGCATACTCATGTGAATGTACTTCCTCTTCATGCACAACCAGGGGGGAAGGTTGTACATCCACACAAACACAGGCCAGGTGCTATGTGTGCTTCTCTGGCTGCCAAACGGATTGACTCCATAGGTGCTCGCGCCCAGCACGATGTTCCTTGGATCGTTCCCAAATTCTGGGTATTCAAAGTTCAACGCTTGCCACTGGCTCGCATCCTTAGGGTGACTCAGCATCTTGTCTTTTTTATCTATCTCCGGATCATTTTTGTCATCTTCTCGCTTCTTCTCCTCCCTATCCACGTGCCAACGCAGGAGCTTTGCTACCTTAGGATCTGCGAAATACCGCTGCAGACGAGGAGTGATCGGAAAGTACCACACCACTTTTCGAGGAGCTTTCTTCCTCTTCTTGTATCGAGTGACACCGCACACCGGACATATGGTAGACTCCGCGTGCTCGTCCCGATAAATGATGCAATTGTTCATGCACACATGGTATTTCACGTGCGGTAAATCCAGAGGACACACGATTTTCTTCGCCTCCTCCAAACTGGTCGGGCACTTGTTCCCCTTGGGAAGACGTTCGTGCCAGAATGACATGTTCTCGTCGAAGCATGCATCGGTCATTTTGTGTTTTACCTTCATCTCCAGAGCCATGAGCGTTACTTTCAGGCGGGTATCCTCGGGCCTGCATCCTTCATACAATGGAGTAACCGCGTCTAACTCAAGTTGATCCATCTTGGTTTTCTCTCGGGCGGCAGCTTTTCGTTATCCATCTGCTTGAGAAGCAGCTCTTGAATATGAGGGTCCTGCACCCAGCCCATCGATGGTCCAGCGTCGTCTGCTCCGCCGGCATCATCATCATGTCCTGCATCTTCTACATGATGACTGTGTACAACATCACCGTCGTGATCATCTCCTGGGGATTCTTCGTCTTCTCGCCCCCCCGAGCCGCGGTGGTTGTCTTGCTGCCCTTCCTCATTTCTTGACCGGCCCCCATGGACGACTTCGTAGTCATCTTCATCACCTTGCCACCGATAGCCATCCATGAAACCACGCAAGAGCAGGTGGTCCCGCACCTGCCCGGAATCCGGGTCCGCAATAAGGCTATTCAGCTTGCATCTTCGACACGGACATCTTATCTCCGTCTCGTTCTTTTGAAGCATCTCGGCCTTCGCGGACCTCAAAAACCTATTCACGATGCCTTCGGTCATCGTGCGGACCATGGTCGCCTGCGGGGTAGAGCAAAACGATATTTTAGAACCAAGAAAAAATTTGGCATGACTTTCCCTAAAAATAGGACCAAAAAGAATGCTTAATGCCAAAATTCTCGCCGTAACGGAAATGGATCAACATTCCGGCAAAATATTGGCAACTATCGCATTTCAAATACCGGTACACCTCCAAACACAAACACATATGCAACACCACAAACATATGCAACACCACGAACATACATAGATCTAGCTAGGCCATAAAAAGTGCATGTGCACATTGTTGTAGGGAGAACAACATAAATATAGCTTCCCCCCTTACTTACCTAGCAAAACAAGGTAACTTAACCACTTAATTTGAATGAATCTATTGTGGAAATGAGGTGAAAAAGAGGAGGCACCCGAGACAAGGAGGAGGCGGTGGAGAGAATGAAGTGGGGAGAAAGTGAGTGTGGGAGGAGAGGCTGTCCAAAATATCTTGTTGCTGCCCACTTACTAATGGCGCACCAGCAACAAATGCGCCATTAGTAATCCAGGTTACTAATGGCGCACCCCCTGGTGGTGCGCCATTAGTAGTTTTGCAAAAAAAACACACTAATGGCGCACTCTGCCACGGTGCGCCATTACTAGTTTGAACTAGTAATGGCGCACCGCGTGCGAGTGCGCCATTAGTACTTTTGCAAAAAAAGGAATAAAAACAATAATAAAAAAATAACATTAGTGGCGCACCTTCTGGCTGGTGCGCCATTACTAGTTACAACTAGTAATGGCGCACCACCAGTGGATGCGCCATTAGTATGTTTGGACAGGCGCACTAGTTCAAAAAAATGGTACTAATGGCGCACCGTGGGCAGGGTGCGCCATTAGTAGTTTCAACACTAATGGCGCATCAGAAGGTGGTGCGCCATTAGTGTCAATTCCATCTATAGCCCTTTTCCTAGTAGTGCCGAGCGCCCAGCCAATAATGCATGAAGAGTCCTGTTCAAAGTCAAACACATGAAGGAGTCAGAGCACCCAGGAAAAGTATGTAAGTTTCCAAAAATAAAAAAGTTGTAGTGTTCGGGAAGAATTCACATGCAAAAAAAAAATCAGAATTCTTCCTTCTGCGTTCATAAGCTATTAAAATATCACTACTCCGACTTTAGTGATTCATGCTGAGATGACAAACTCTTTACTCTGATGTTGTAGGAAAAAAAAGAGAGAGCGCAAACGAGATGCCGCCAGCCGTCTAATCAGCCGGATGCCCAATATGATCACGTTCAGTTTTTTTAGTTGTATTCTTACATCCACTATTTATAATACAGGAGCGCTTTCTCAAAAGAAAAATGAATGCACCACGTGCATGCGTATTAATAAGGATAATGAAAGATGAATGATAGACTAGCTCGCCACTCTCCCAGAAAATTAACATAGATAAGCTCTCTGCTATGGTCCAACGTCATGACCGACTATTATAACATATTTTCAGTTTTATACATTTCAGTTTGTTTTTCTAAGCTTGGAAATTAAATTTTGGATTATATTTATTGGTACAAATCGATGATCATTGCACGTTTGTGCAGAGTTTTATGAAGAAATATACTAAATTCGGGATTTTTTTTATTAGTGTATACAGATACACATTGCACGTCTGTGTAGAGGTTTATGAAGAAATACATATATACCAACACAAAGAGAGTCTGGACAACAGCAAAGATGAAGTTTATTAGCATCAAAGTTTATGGTTGTTCATGACGGGCAACCAAGAACGATACACCGGTTTTTCTGTAGGCGCACAATGATTTTGATACTAACGACCGATCAAAATTAAGAGAAAAACTAGCGCGCTCCAATCATTTTCTAAGGACGCATATGCTATACACTATTTTTCAACATTTTAATAGTTAATCAATGCTTATAAAGAGGATATAGTTAGCATTGTGGGAAATAATTATAGCATCCAAAATAAGAAAAAGTTTCTTTTTTCCTAATATATATTTCGGTCGCAAATATTTTATAGTGTTTAAGTGTCAACTTGATGACCGATATGCCAAATTGCAATATGCGACAACCAAGCTATCTTTTAGTAACACAAATGTGCGGTTCATCCACTAGAAGAAAGTGTTGTAAGAATAAAGAGTGATTATTTTGTGGGAGCACTAATAAATGTTGAAAATGGCTAAGTGTCTTAACTGCAATTAGGTTTTTGGGTTGAGTAGAAAAATATAGGTGATTTACTGACTAATAGAAATGAGAGTGATTGAGAGTGTGTTTTAGCAACATTCGATAAATAAAGATTAATAACTAGAAGATACCACACATGTTATTGCGGGAATGTTCTGAAATATTTCAATGAAGATTGGTTGTATGGAACATTAATATATAGAACTCAAACTAAACATACATATAATTTATTGTGTTTGACTTATTGTATAATATTAATATTAAATAGAATGAAAATTCCCATGCATGTTTGCAAGTTGAGTTTGCTTTTCCTTATGTACGGCTGAAAATATAATGGAAATTCATATGCAATTTTGCATGTTGAGGTGGATTTTCATTATGAGGCAGACCTTATTCCATGCCTATTGTTTGTTGAGGTGGATTGCTTACATATTGAGAAAAGTAGATGAATGGGTCTTAGATGTAGAAGATTACATTGTTATCCATGGACCATTGACAATGGTAAATAGTGTAAGACAAATATCTCAAAAATCTACTACCTTACCAAATTTGACATAACGAATACACAAAAATATAGATAATAACATAGAACAAATCTAGGTCGCCGCGCAAATGCATGGGCAACACTGCTAGTTATATACTTAAAACGACCGTGCAAATGCATGGGTAACACTGCTAGTTATATACTTAAAACGATAGAAAAGTAACGGTGGAGATTGAGCAGTCTAAAGTTATGATATTTGAACGGCTGGGATTAAAAGTTCCAAAAGTTTTTTTAGGTAAAAGTTCTAAAAGTTATGTAGAACATTATCCTGTACAATTCTTAGAATCCGACACGTAATTGTCACAAAAAAAACAGAAGCCCGTGTACTTTAGGTGAAAAAATAACATGTACGTCCTATCAACATCCAATCGGAATAAGTAAAAAAAACCAGCAAATATCAACATATGTCGTTAACACGTACTACTACAAGTTGAGTCCAACACGGATAAGTAAGGATTAGATCACATAAAGCCAAGTCCAACACGGACCAAATAGGAACCAGATCACGTACCAATTAGGTAAGAGTTGGATTAGCATTGCATGCAACGACCTCATGATGATGTCAGCAGGTAAATAACATGTACTGCTAATTTGCTTCTATTCCGATTCACGTGGCCGGACGTCTGATGGTGGTTGTACATTGAGAGTAATTCACTTTGGCATAAATAACTTAATTATTAGCAAATTTACATAAAAGTATTTAAATAAAGTTTTAGATAAATTAATATAGGTATATTTCATAACGAACACTGACAAGAATTAGTAAATATATTTATATTTCGTACATGAAACTCAGTGTAAATTTATGTGAAATAAAAAATTAGAAAGTTGAATTGATTGGAAGAAAAAATAATTTTGCATTAATAATAGTAAAGTAAAAAAAGGTTTCATAGGAATAAAATTCCACAAATAGCTTAATTTATAACAATGTTTTAAATCAAATAAAGAGTTAATATTGCACGTTATCATGTTTTATATTATATATTATCGCATAAAAAACTAATATTTTATTAAAACAAGACACAAAAATCCATCATGTTAATTCGTATATGCTTAAAAATACATGTTCTGTTGATCCATATAACAAAGGCTGAGATTAAAAGATTTGAAGACTTTAATATAAGTCCTCTTAGAGATTTAAAATAAACTACATACCGATGTATATAGACATATTTTAGAATATAGATTCATTCGCTTTGCTCCGTATGTTGTCCATTATTGGAATCTCAAAAAAGACTAAAAATTAGGAACAGAGGGAGCACAATGATATTGAAGTGTATACACATGTTTCATTGGAAACGTACAACACATGCATACATATTTTTTTCTAAACACAGTAGCATACACAGGTTTATTGGAACGGATTTGCTAATGGAAAAGTAAAAAACCATTATGCTACTCGGAAGGGAGATACCATGTCTACGTATGTGGATTGAAATTGGTGTCCGACAATAATTTAGAACTAATACATCGTCCAGAAAAAGAATTACAACTAATATGGTCACAGACAAGAATTACAGCTAACTAATATAGTTGCATGAACCTACCAAGAAGTATATGCATGGTCAACTTGACATGACCTTAACTGATTCAATTAATATTTTTAATATTTTAATATTTTTTAACATTTTAACATTACGCAACAAAAACAAACGTCTCAGAGTCGCTAGAGATAATTTGGAAAGAAAATATTGGAAACTGACATTAGCGTGTAAAAGAAGGGCAAATTCGAAGAAAAAATAACACTAATACATCATGACGTCCAAACAACGCTATGGGATCACATGAAGCGATGTGGGGCGGAAATCACGTTGCGTAAACCTCCGGGCAAGGGAAATTTCGCAGAATACAATACAATTCCAAAAAAACAGACAAGGGAACGAACACACATGATGAAGACATGGAGTGATTTGGGGCCGAAATCACGTCGTGCAAATGTGCTGCCAAGGGAATGTTGAATACAATTTCGGAAAAGATACAAAGGAATCAGGACATCGACACACATAAAAAATGGACAAGGACAAAAATATTCACTTTCTACATTACGGATTTGTAACATGTACATTAACCAAGTACCGGGAAGCAATGCAATTTTGTAGTAAGCATCGGGAAATAATGTTATGGCAACAATGAATAGTGTCATGCATGCAAAAGACCTACAATCGTGGACACATTTTTAAGTCAATGTGAAATAACCTGAGTGCGACAAGGATAAGCTACAGAGAGACCGAGTGAGTAAGTGAGAGGTGATTTTTACGTATATTCATATTAATGGAAACCGGTATCTATATTGTCTTAGATGGGCGAGGGAGATAGTGTAAGATTATCTTGTTTTCAAGCTTCAATATGAGAGATGATGAGTCAAGTGGAGAAAGAGAAAGCAAGTATACGAACTATAAGACTATATATTTAATATTATAAGTAATACATATTAAATTATAGACGGTCTCCATCATAATTGATGCAAAGTTTATATTTAAGAACCGATGTGCATTTAACTATTTGAACGACATGGATCATTAGTCATACAGAAAAAGAGGCTTATATTTTCTGTAGGCAATAACCATTGAGCGGTTACAATTTTAAAATTTTAACATTTTAAAATATATTTATGAATGAATCTAAATTCCATGACACATGCTGAAAGATGCTTTAAAATATTTATTTCCAACAAAATAAAATTTCACATTTAAATACCAAATGAAATAATAATACAATCTAGCCGCGCAAATGCGAGGGTGACCCTGCTAGTTTAGAATAAATAAAGCAAAAATAGTATTATCTGGCTATTTTCTGAATTATCCATGCAATAAAAAAATACCTGAAAATAAAAGTTCTCCAAATGCCCTGCAAATTTAGTATGATTTTTTATGGAATATTTGAGGATTTTAGGCACTGAGAACATAGCGGGGGGGGGGGGGGGCAAGCACCTGGCCACAAGGGTCCAGGGCGCTCCCACTCCTACAGGGCGCGCCCCTCTGCCTCGTGGGCCCATGGTGGCCCCCCTCCACTTATTCCTGCACCCACACACTCCATCTTCCTCCCAAAAAAATCCCCATCCAGCTCAAGCACGAGTTCTAGCTCATTTTGCTGCGGTTTTCAATCTCCTTGCTCAAAGCTCCATTCACTAAACTGCTTTGGGAGATTGTTCTCTGGTATGTGACTCCTCCAATGGTCCAATTAGTTTTTGTTCTAGTGCTTTATTCATTGCAAAAAAATTTCTGCCTAGGTGACCCTGTTCTTGAGCTTGCATATCAAATTTATGAGGCCCAAGTAATTCTAATGCATGATATAGGCTCTAGGCACTTGTAGGATTAGTTGCTATCAGTTTTATTGAGTTTGATTCACTTTTATTTTTGAAGTTACTAAAAATTTCAGAAATTTTCAGAAAATGATGAAGAGATTTTTGAGGGGCTCTTCTATCCAAAGCTCCAAGGATAAACAAGCTAAGGAGAAAGAAAAGGCCAAGTATAATCTTCCTCGCATAGCGGAAGTAAGGCCGTGTGAGTGGCCTTGTGATAACTTCTTGAGAGCAGCCGGGATTTATGAAGACTTTTATTCTTTGGCTGATAATGCGGGCCTCACCGACTTCCTCCATGACCGGATCAAACAGTTACACTTACTCACCAATACTTTCATGCAAAACTTTTACTATTATCCTAAGAATTCACCCCCTTCAGTAGCTTTTCATTTATATGATGAGGCTAAGGAAATGTCATTACGTAATTTTTGCGCGGTTTGTAGAATACCCTTTGAGGGCAGCTTAGAGGAACCACATCGTAAGGATGAGGATGGTTTTATTGATACTATTACTGTAGGGGAATCGAGGAAGGTTTCTGATGCAAGAATCACTAGCATACATTTTCCTATTTGACGCTACGTTGCAATATTTGCTAGTGGATGTTTAATTGGTCGCGGAAACTGTGGAAACCTTAGTGTTCCTAATATTATTATTTTGTTCATTGCTTTATTCCTCGATAACTCTTTTAGTATGGGTGCCTTTATTGCTAAAAGATTCAACCTGAACCGTACAAAGGGCCCCATCTTTGGAGGTATCTATGCTGCATGCCTTGCTAAACATTTCGAGATACATATTAGGCATTATGAGAAAGAGGAGACACTGCTGCCCCTTATCTTTTTAGATTACAGGAGCATGGTAGCGCATGAGTTTATTGTTGACAATGATGATAAGATGCTCCTATATAACCTAAGATTCAATAAGAAACACAATGAGATTTTTACCCTACCTGCACCTTCTTTGTTTGATTTAACTGCAGGCCAATACCTCGTCTTGCCGTCGGCCGTGTACGCGCACCGAGGCCAGACATCAGCTCTAGAGCCTGAGCCGGAACCACCACTGGACCCTTATCGTCCATCATCTTATCAGTGGGATCTGGAGCAGATCGCCAGCCAGTGGTAGTACGATGACATTCCTCAGTACACCGGGGAGAGTATCCACGGTCCTTGGGCATAAACCAACTTAGGCCAAAAGCCTAAGCTTGGGGGAGTACGTATTTCTCACTGACATTACATTCATGTTCACACACTCATTCTAGTTGTCGATGCTCATACTTTTTCATAGTACTATCCATGCTAGTTTAATTTCTTTTTCTAGCTTTCTTCTTGTGTGTTTGACAAACCTTAAGAAAAACCAAAAAAATTAGTTAGTTTAATTTCCATGCTTGTAGTAGCAATTAAAAGAAAACCCAAAAAGATTTCTCATTCTTCTTTTGCTTGTTGGGAGCTTTCCCGTGTAAATAGTTTTATTTCTTTTCTTTCCTTTGGGGGTCGAGAGGAGAAGACCATAATGAAAATGTTTAATGGCTCTCATATGCATGATTGTTGATTTAACGAAGAGCCCATATTACCTTGTCTTCTCTCTTGAATTGAATGCTTGCAGACTCCAGCTTAGTCCAATGCACGTGCACTATTATTATTATACACACCGTTTGGTCATGCAAGTGACAGGCAATAATGACGATATGTGATCGACTAGTTGAGATGAGAGAAGCTGGTATGAACTCGACCTCTCTTGTTTTTGTAAATATGATGAGTTCATCGTTCCTAATTCAGCCTATTATGAATAAACATCTTTGCAATGACAATTAGAGATTATAGTTGCTTATGCCATGCTTAATTAGCTAGGAGCTTATAATGGTTTACCTTGCGTGCCAACATGCTACTAAAATGGTTGTGATGTGGTATGATAGGGTGGTATCCTCCTTCGAATGATTCGAGTGACTTGACTTGGCACATGTTCACGCATGTAGTTGAAACAAAATCAACATACCCTTCACGATATTTATGTTCATGGTGGATTATATCCTACTCATGCTTGCACTCGGTGTTGATTAATTTTAATGCATGTTCATGACTATTGTCGCTCTCTCAGTTGGTCGCTTCCGAGTCTTTTGCTAGCCTTCACCTGTACTAAGCGGGAATACTGCTTGTGCATCCAAACTCCATAAACCCCAAAGTTATTCCATATGAGTCCACCATACGTTCCTATATGCGGTATTTACATGCCGTTCCAAGTAAATTTGTATGTGCCAAACTCCAAACCTTCAAATGAAATTCTGTTTTGTATGCTCGAGCAGCTCATGTATCAACTAGGATTGTTTGTATCTTCCATGCTAGGTGGGTTATTCTCAAGAGGAGTGGACTCTGCTCCTCATTCATGAGAAAACGGCTGGTAACCGAGATGCCCAGTCCCATGATAAAAAAAGATCAAATTAAATCAAAATAATTAAACAAAACTGCCCCAGGATTGTTGCTAGTTGGAGGCACCCATTGTTTCGGGCAAGCCATGGATTGATGCTTGTTGGTGGTGGGGGAGTATAAACTTTACCATTCTGTTTGGGAACCGCCTATAATGTGTGTAGCATGGAAGATATCGAGATGTCATAGTTGGTGCGTTGACAGTGAAAGTATACCGCTCAAATGTTATTCATCTCTAATTTAAAATCGAGCTCTGGCACCTCTACAAATCCCTGCTTCCCTTTGCGAAGGGCCTATCTATTTACTTTTATGTTGAGTCATCACCCTCTTATTAAAAAGCACCCGTTAGAGGGCACACTGTCATTTGCATTCGTTACTATTAGTTTATATTGGGTATGACTTGACTGGATCTCTTTTACCATGAATTACAATGTTTAGTCAGTCCTTGATTTTAAAGGTGCTCTGCATTTATGTTTTGCGGTCTCAGAAAGGGCTAGCGAGATACCATCTTGTTATATCATATTATGATTGTTTTGAGAAAGTGTTGTCATCCGAGTTTTATTATTATTGCTCGCTAGTTGATTATGCCATTGATATGAGTAAACATGAGACCTAAGTGTTATTGTGAATATGGTTAGTTCATAATATTTGCTGAAAACTTGAATGCTGGCTTTACATATTTCCAACAACAAGAGCAAACAGAGTTTGTAAAAGTTTTTCTTTATCACTTTCAGTTTATTAACTGAATTGCTTGAGGACAAGCAAAGGTTTAAGCTTGGGGAGTTGATACGTCTCCAATGTATCTACTTTTCCAAACACTTTTGCCCTTGTTTTAGACTCTAACTTGCATGATTTGAATAAACTAACCCGGATTGACGCTGTTTTCAGTAGAACTGCCATGGTGTTATTTTTGTGCAGAAACAAAAGTTCTTGAAATGACCTGAATATCCACGGAGATTATTTTTGGACAATATAAAAATACTGGCGAAAGAATCAAGGCCAAGGGGCCACACCCTGTCCACGAGGGTGGGGACGTGCCCCCTCCCCCTGGGCGCGCCCCCTGCCTCATGGGCCCCCTGGATGTCCAGCGACCTCAACTCCAACTCATATATTCTCTTTCGTAGAGAAAACAATCAGAGAGAAAGTTTCATCGCGTTTTACGATATGGAGCCGTCGCCAAGCCCCAATCTCTCTTGGGAGGGCTGATCTGGAGTCCGTTCAGGGCTCTGGAGAGGGGGATTCATCACCGTCGTCATCATCAACCATCCTCCATCACTAGTTTCATGATGCTCACCGCTGTGCGTGAGTAATTCCATCGTAGGCTTGCTAGACGGTGATGGGTTGGATGAGATTTACCATGTAATCAAGTTAGTTTTGTTAGGGTTTGATCCCTAGTATCCACTATGTTCTGAGATTGATGTTGCTATGACTTTGCTATGCTTAATGCTTGTCACTAGGGCCCGAGTGCCATGATTTCAGATCTGAACCTATTATGTTTTCATGAATATATGTGAGTTCTTGATCCTATCTTGCAAGTCTATAGTCACCTATTATGTGTTATGATCCGACAACCCCGAAGTGACATTAATCGGGATACTTCTCAGTGATGACCGTAGTTTGATGAGTTCATGTATTCACTAAGTGCTAATGCTTTGGTCTAGTTCTCTATTAAAAGGAGGCCTTAATATCCCTTAGTTTCCATTAGGACCCCGCTTCCACGGGAGGGTAGGACAAAAGATGTCATGCAAGTTCTTTTCCATAAGCACGTATGACTATATTCGGAATACATGCCTACATTACATTGATGAACTGGAGCTAGTTCTGTGTCACCCTAGGTTATAACTATTACATGAGGAATCACATCTGTCATAATTATCCATCACTGATCCAATGCCTACGAGCTTTTCACATATTGTGCTTTGCTTATTTACTTTACCGTTGTTACTGTTACAATTACTACAAAACTGTTATCGTTACAATTGCCACTGTTACCGTTACTTCCATACTACTTTGCTACTAAATACTTTGCTGCAGATACTAAGTTATCTAGGTGTGGTTGAATTGACAACTCAACTGCTAATACTTGAGAATATTCTTTGGCTCCTCTTGTGTCGAATCAATAAATTTGGGTTGAATACTCTTTCCTCGAAAACTATTGCGATCCCCTATACTTGTGGGTTATCAACTGCCTACGCCCTCCGTATACGACATTGGAAAAGGAGCGAAAACCGCCTGGTCCATCGCCTAGCATCTCCATCCTCTGGTCAAAGGCAGAGATATGTGAGAAAAGATCATCGACTGTAATGGAGTTTTTGATGGCGCCAACTACTGCTACAATGGGATTATAATCCCGATCGAGCCCAGCCAAGATGTAGTCAACCATCTCCCCGTCGGTTGCTGGACTCCCTGCCACAACGAGTTCATCTCCGAGGCTCTTCATCTTGGCTATGAACGCATTGCTTGACATGTTGCCCTTCTTGGTGTTGGAGATGGCTATCCTCAGATTGGTTATCCGAGATTCAGACTGCAAGTGTATAGCTAGTAAGAGCAATCCAAAGATCATGGGTACTCTCCTTAATCGATGACTTGTGCAAGGATCTCCTAGGTCAGGGAATTGAGCAAGTAGCTCAGGACCTACTGGTCCTTTGACAACTACGGGCCATATAGAGGATTAGGCTCTATGGTCGTGGTCTTGTCCGCCTTGGTGACTTCCGCCGTTTTTGGCGGTGCGGTGTCGTTGCTGTCGAGGAGGCTGGTCACTTGCGCTCCATGCAGTGCCGACATTACTTGCTCTTACAGAGGAGGTAGTGCCCCCTCGCAAGTTTCTGTTGGTGGTGCGCCGAGGTTGAGGACAACGACACTTGAACTAGTAGCCATGCCGATGGTAGGGTTGGGTTTCTGTTTTGGCTAGATCGAAGGGAAGAGGCTAACTCTGTATACCATGTAAGAAGCGTTCCAACTCCTCCATAGATGAGCCGCTTGAGGTTTTATTGATCGATGACAGAAGCCCTGTCGTGGCTTACAGCCTTACACGCAATACCTGATCGCTAACAATACACATGCCACTTCCTCTTCGGTACAACCCCCACTGGACACATCAATGGCCCAGATTAGAAGATACCCATTCGTGGGGAAGGGCAGGATGGGAATTCCAGTGAGCACGGGGTAGCGCGGCGTACTATGGCGCACGGACATACGCCCGCTATACGCCCGTACGTGGGAAAGGGGGGTGTACCCCACGTCAGGGGCGGCCCATTGATACGTCCATTTTGCATCATGCTTTTATATCAATATTTATTGCATTATGGGCTGTCATTACACATTATATCTCAATACTTATGGCTATTCTCTCTTATTTTACAAGGTTTACCATGAAGAGGGGGAATGCCGGCAGCTGGAATTCTGGCTGGAAAAGGAGCAAACATTGGAAACCTATTCTGCACAACTCCAAAAGTCCTGAAACTCCACGAAACAACCTTTTGGATTTATTAAGAATTTATGAGCAAAAAAAATAGGCCAGGGGGCCCACACCCTATCCAGGAGACAGGGGGCGCCCCCCTGTAGGGCGCGGCCCCTATCTCCTGGGCCCCCTGGTGGGCCTCCGGCGTCCATCTTCTGCAATATCACCACTTTTACCCTGGAAAAAATTGTGGGCAAGCTTATGTGACGAAACTCCGCCGCCACGAGGCGGAACCTTGGCGAAATCAATCTAGGGCTCTAGCGGAGCTGTTCTGCCGGGGACACTTCCCTCCGGGAGGGAGAAATCATCACCAACGTCATCACCAACGATCCTCTCATCGGGAGGGGGTCAATCTCCATCAACATCTTCACCAGCACCATATCCTCTCAAAACCCTAGTTCATCTCTTGTATCCAATCTTGTATAATAACCACAAATTGGTACCTGTGGGTTGCTAGTAGTGTTGATTACTCCTTGTAGTTGATGCTAATTGGTTTACTTGGTGGAAGATCATATGTTCAGATCCTTTATGCATATTATTACTCCTCTGATTATGAACATGAATATGCTTTGTGAGTAGTTATGTTTGTTCCTCAGGACATGGGTGAAGTCTTGCTATTAGTAGTCATGTGAATTTGGTATTCGTTCAATATTTCGATAAGATGTATGTTGTCTTTCCTCTAGTGGTGTTATGTGAACGTCGACTACATGACACTTCACCATTATTTGGGCCTAGAGGAAGGCATAGGGAAGTAGTAAGTAGATGATGGGTTGCTAGAGTGACAGAAGCTTAAACCGTAGTTTATGCGTTGGTTCGTTAGGGGTTGATATAGACCCATATGTTTAATGATGTGGTTAGGTTTACCTTAATACTCCTGTTTGTAGTTGCAGATGCTTGCAATAGGGGTTGATCATAAGTGGGATATTTTTCCAAGTTAGGGCAGTACCCAAGTGCCGGTCCACCCACATATCAAATTATCAAAGTACCGAATGTGAATCTTACAAACGTGATGAAAACTAGCTTGACGATAATTCCCAATGTGTCGTCGGGAGCTCCTTCTTCATTATTAGAATTTGTCCAGGCTTATCCTTTGCTACATAAAGGATTGGGCCACCTTTCTGCACTTTATTTACTTTATTTCCTTTTTGCTCGTTACTATTTATCTTATCACAAAACTATCTATCACCTTTTATTTCAGTGCTTGCAGAGAAAACCTTACTGAAAACCGCTTATCATTTCCTTCTGCTCCTTGTTGCGTTCGACACTCTTACTTATTGAAAGCACTACGATAGATCCCCTACACTTGTGGGTCATCAAGACTCTTTTCTGGTGCAGTTGCCGGGGAGTGCAGCACTTTTGGTGAGTGGAACTTGGTAAGGAAACATTTATATAGTGTGCTGAAATTTTCTGTTACTTGTCACTATGGAAACTAATCCTTTGAGGGGCTTGTTTGGGGTATCTTCACCCCAACCAGAAGAGCAAAGAGATGCTCCTCAACCTACTGAACCTTATGAAAATATTCACTTTGATATTCCTTCGGGTATGATAGAAAAACTGCTAGCTAATCCTTTTGCAGGAGACGGAATATTGCATCCCAACTTACACCTTATCCTTGTGGATGAACTTTGTGGATTGAGTAAGCTTGCAGGTATCCCCGATGATGTTGTCAAAAGGAAGTTCTTCCCTTTATCTTTGAAGGGATATGCAATGACATGGTATAGGCTATGTGATGATACGAGATTTTGGAATTATAAGCGACTGAAGTTGGAATTTCACCACAAGTTCTATCCTATGCATCTTGTTCATCGTGATCGTAATTACATATATAATTTCTGGCCTCGCGAAGGAGAAAGCATCGATAAAGCTTGAGGGAGGCTTAAGTAATTGTTATATTCATGCCCCAATCGTGAGCTCTCTCGGGAAATGATTATTCAGAATTTTTATGCTCGACTTTCTCTTGATAATCGCAACCTACTCGATACTTCCTGTGTTGGTTCCTATATGCTGAAGACTATTGATTTCAAATGGGACTTATTGGAAAGAATTAAATGCAACTCTGAAGATTGGGGTTCCGACGATGGTAAGGAGTCAGGTATGACACCTAAGTTCGATTGTGTTAAATCTTTTATGGATACCGATGCTTTCCGTGGATTTAGCTCTAAGTATGGACTTGACTCCGTGATAGTAGCTACTTTTTGTGAAACTTTTGCTACTCACGTTGATCTCCCTAAAGAGAGGTGGTTTAAATATAATCCTCCTGTTGAAGTGAAAGTAGTTGCACCTATTACAGTCGAAGAAAAGACTATTACATATAGTGATCCTATTATTCCTACTGCTTATGTCGAGAAACCTCCTTTTCCTGTTAGGATAAAAGATCATGTTAAAGCTTCGACTGTTGTTCGTAAGAGTAATACTAGGACTTATACACCTCCTGAGAAAATTAATGTTGAACCTGGTATTGCTATGATTAAAGATCTCTTGGATGAGGACTTAGATGGGCATGTTATCTCTTTCTTGGGTGAAACTGCTAATATTGTCAGACCCGATACTAAGACACATCGACCTGTTGTAGGCACACCTGTTATTTCTGTTAAAATAGGAGATCATTGTTATCATGGCTTATGTGATATGGGTGCTAGTGCTAATGCGATAACTTATGATCTTTATAAAGAAATTATGCACGATATTGCACCTGTTGAATTAGAAGACATTAATGTTACTATTAAGCTTGCTAATAGGGACACCACTAAACCTATTGGGATTGTTAGAGATGTTGAAGTCTTGTGTGGGAAGATTAAATACCCTACTGATTTTCTTGTTCTTTGTTCTCCACAAGATGATTTTTGTCCCATTATTTTTGGTAGACCCTTCTTGAATACTGATAGTGCTAAGATTAATTGTGAAAAGAATATTGTCACTGTTGGCATAGATGGTATGTCTCATGAGTTTAATTTCGCTAAGTTTGGTAGACAACCTCGTGAAAGGGAACCATCTAGTAAGGATGAAATTATTGGTCTTGCTTCCATTGCTGTTCCTCCAACTGATCCGTTAGAACAATATTTGTTAGACCATGAAAACGATATGTTTATGAAGGAAAGGGAAGAAATAGATGAAGTGTTCCTTAAACAAGAACCTATGCTAAAACATAACCTTCCCGTTGAAATTCTTGGGGATCCCCCTCCACCCAAGGGTGATCCCGTGTTTGAACTCAAACCCTTACCTGATAATCTCAAGTATGCTTATCTTGATGAAAAAAAAATATATCATGTTATTATTAGTGCTAACCTTTCAGAGAAAGAAGAAGAAAGATTATTGAAAACTCCGAAGAAGCACCGAGCTGCTATTGGATATACTCTAGACGATCTTAAGGGAATTAGTCCCACATTATGTCAACACAAAATTTCAGTGGAGAAAGATGCCAAACCAGTTAGAGATCCTCAAAGACGATTAAACCCCAAAATGAAGGAAATGGTGAGAAAGGAGATTCTAAAACTCCTTGAGGCAGGTATTATTTATCCCGTTGCTGATAGTGAATGGGTAAGCCCTGTCCATTGTGTCCCTAAAAAGGGAGGTATTACCGTTGTTCCTAATGATAAAGATGAATTGATCCCGCAAAGAATTATTACAGGCTATAGGATGGTAATTGATTTCCGTAAGTTAAATAAAGCTACTAAGAAAGATCATTACCCTTTACCTTTTATTGATCAAATGCTAGAAAGGCTATCCAAACACACACATTTTTTCATTCTAGATGCTTATTCTGGCTTCTTTCAAATACCTGTGTCCGCAAAGGATCAATCTAAAACTAGTTTTACTTGCCCTTTTGGTACTTTTTCTTATAGACGTATGCCTTTTGGTTTATGTAATGCACCTACTACCTTTCAAAGATGCATGATGGCTATATTTTATGATTTTTGTGAAAAAAATTGTGAGGTATTCATGGATGACTTCTCCGTCTATGGATCCTCTTTTGATGATTGTTTGAGCAACCTTGATCAGTTTTGCAGAGATGCGAAGACACTAGTCTTGTCCTGAATTGGGAAAAGTGTCACTTTATGGTTAATGAAGGCATTGTCTTGGGGCACAAGATCTCCGAGAGAGTTATTGAAGTTGATAAAGCAAAGTTGATGCTATTGAAAAGATGCCATGTCCCAAGGACATAAAAGGTATAAGAAGTTTCCTTGGTCATGCCGGCTTTTATAGGAGGTTCATTAAGGACTTTTCTAAAATCTCTAGGCCTCTGACTAATTTATTGCAAAAAGATATTCCTTTTGTCTTTGATGATGATTGTGTAGAAGCATTTGAAACACTTAAGAAAGCTTTGATCACTGCACCTATTGTTCAGCCACCTGATTGGAATTTACCTTTTGAAATTATGTGCGATGCTAGTGATTATGCTGTAGGTGCTGTTTTAGGGCAAAGAGTCGATAAGAAATTGAATGTTATCCAGTATGCTAGTAAGACTCTTGATACTGCCCAGAGAAATTATGCTACGACTGAAAAAGAGTTCTTAGCAATTGTGTTTGCATGTGATAAGTTTAGACCTTATATTGTTTATTCCAAAGTTACTATTCTCACTGATCATGCTGCTATTAAATATCTTATGTAAAAGAAATATGCTAAGCCTAGACTCATTAGATGGGTTCTCTTGCTCCAAGAATTTGACTTGCATATTATTGATAGAAAGGGAGCTGAGAACCCCGTTGCAGACAACTTATCTAGGTTAGAGAATGTTCTTGATGACCCACTGCCTATTAATGATAGTTTTCCTGATGAACAATTAGCAGTTGTCAACGCTTCTCGTAGTGCTCCTTGGTATGCTGATTATGCTAATTACATTGTTGCTAAATATATACCGCCTAGTTTCACATACCAGCAAAAGAAAAAGTTCTTTTATGATTTAAGACATTACTTCTGGGATGATCCACACCTTTATAAAGAAGGAGTAGATGGTATTATTAGACGTTGTGTGCCTGAGCATGAACAAGAACAAATCCTACGCAAGTGTCACTCTGAATCTTATGGAGGACACCACGCTGGAGATAGAATTGCACACAAGGTACTACAATCTGGTTTTTATTGGCCTACTCTCTTCAAAGATGCTCGTAAGTTTGTCTTATCTTGTGACGAATGTCGAAGAATAGGTAACATTAGTAGACGTCAAGAAATGCCTATGAATTGTTTTCTTGTTATTGAACCGTTTGATGTTTGGGGCTTTGATTATATGGGATCTTTTCCTGCCTCCAATGGTTATACACATATTTTAGTTGTTGTTGATTACGTTACTAAGTGGGTAGAAGCTATTCCAACTAGTAGTCACTACAAAAAAAAGACACACCCGTGACATTTTGGGTCGAATGAATTTTTTTTTCTATCATGCATATGACACTTCTATGACAATAATTGTGACAAAACCCGGTATCATCATAGATGTGGTGGGCTCCTACTTCTATGACAAAAAATCATGACAGAAAATGGGCTTTTCGTCCTGGGCGGGCCAGAGACGCAGCTGCATGACATTCTTTGGGCCGTCCATGACGGAAAAAACCATGGTAGAAGTGAGGGGGAGGAAAATTTCGGGGAGTTGCCAGTTACGGTGGGAGGTAGGGGGCGGAGCGATGCGCGTTTCTCTCGTACGTACGTGCGTGTGTGCGAGGCGTTGGCTCTAACTGAACCCGAGCGAGGCGTTGGGCTCTAACTGAACCCGAGCGATTGCACTGTAGGCTACGCGTTACTGAACCCGAGCGATCGATCGACGGCTGTTAACTGAACCCAATGGAGCGATTCCTTCGCTACTGCTGCTAACTAAAGCCGATCGATGCTGCCTCTGGGATGAACAGTGAGTGTTGCGGGGGGGTTTGGATGAACAGTGAGCGGTGGCGTTGCCTCTGGATGAACAGGAAGCCGTGGTGTGGAGGGCTGGATGAATAGTAGACGGTGGAGGGGTGGCCGTGGAGGGGTGGTTGAACAGGACCCCGTGGTGTGGAGGGCTGGATGAACAGTAGACAGTGGAGGGGTGCCCGTGGAGGGGTGGTGGAACAGTAGCCGGTGGAGTAGCGCGCGGTGGAGGCTGGATGAACAGGAGCCCGTGGCGGCTGGAGGAGGTCGACGGTGGAGATGAACAGTATCCCGTGGAGTCCCGTTTTGCGGTACGCCACACCCCTCCCCCCCGTTTCGACCGTAGCGCTCCAATGCAAGTCCGTTTAGTCCGTTTTGCGGTACGCCACACCCCTCCCGATCAATAGGACCCCCGTTTCGACCGTAGCAGGTCCGTTTCCTCCGTTTTGCGGTACACCAGGCCCCTCCCGATCAATAGGACCCGTTTTGACTGTAGGAGGTCCGTTTCCTCCATTTTGCGGTACGCTAGACCCCTCCCGATGAACAGGATCCCGTTTTGAACGTGGCTGGTCGAACACAAGGCCGTTTCCTCCGTTGTGCGGTACGCTAGGCCTCGTTTCCATCGCCTGTTCCGTCCAAGCCCTCTCCATGAACACGACCACGCATTCCGTTCTGACCCAGCCGGTTGGCTCCCACGCGTTCTGTTGCCTCCCGATGAATACGACGCGTTCCGTTGCCTCCCCATGAACACGACAACAACACTGTTTCTCTGTTCTGACCCAGCCATGTACGTATGCGCGAGTAGGCGTTCGAGACCCTGCCCATATGTACATACGTGGCCATATTTTCTTTCTTGCACCCTCGCCGCTATACGTACGTGTATGTGCGCGCCTCTACTACGACCAGTATGTACGTACACGTTCGCGACCAGAATGACAACGCTACGTACGCTTCGACCAGGTGGGTTCCGACTGTCAGGAACTTCCTTGCCTGCGAAGATGTAGCTGGTGGGTCCCAGCAGTCAGGGGGGCGAATTGTTTTGTTTTTTTTGCCCGAACACACTTCCTTGCGTGCGAAGATGTAGCTGGTGGGTCCCAGCAGTCAGGGGGGCAAATCGTTTTTTTGCCTGGACGCACTTCCTTGCATGCGAAGATGTAGCTGGCGGGTCCAAGCAGTCAGGGGGAAACATTTTTTTCACGAAATACGGTGGCATGTCCGGTGGGTCCCCGCTGTCAGGTGGAGGAATAATTAATTTGCGCATAATAAGGAGGCACTTCCTTGCGGCCGCCATGGACCCAACTTTCAGCCTCTCCAACACAGTACTCTCCCGATGGAAGTCGGTCGTTGACCACATTGACCACGCCGCGCCGAGAGCACCACGGCGGTGGATGACGGCGAGGCCAAGGAAGGGGACGACGCGGAGCCGCGGAAGACGCAATAGTGGATGCCCACGCGAAGAGGAGTACGAGGGTGAGGCTGCCGTCACCGTAGAATAACAGGGGTTGTGGGTGGGTAGAGGGATGGCCTGGCCAGCGGTGGGAGTAGTAGGGGGCGGTGAGGCCTCCGTGGCATCACAGCCGGCAATGGGAGGCAGGAGCACGCGGCACGACCGGGGCTGCTTTGGGCGGCTGGAGCACGAAGACCAGAGGTTCAAGAAGCACTACGGCCGTTGGATGGACATCGTACGGTCACTGGAGCTAGAGTCGTTCATATTGACTAAGTTGACAAAGCCCCCCGTCCCCGTAAACTTAGTAGGACCACAAGTCAGCCTCCCACCAAGGTGAGTCCCAGCTAGCAGGGGGAGTATTCATTTTTTTGTGTCTAATAAGGAGGTATTTTCGGTGGGTCTGAGCTGACAGCAGGGGGAACGTTTTTTTTCACGAAATACAGAGACCCTTCCGGTGGGTCCCAGCTATCAGGTGGAGGAATCATTATTTTGCGCGTAATAAGGAGGCATTTTCCTGTGTGGGCCCCTACTGTCAGCCTCTTCCAATGGCTGTTGTTTGTTGACCATGTTGACCTCGCCGCGCCGAGAGCACAAACGCGGTGGACGAAGGCGGGGCCCAGGAAGAGAACCACCCGGAGCCGGCGAAGCCACCGTAGCGGATGCCCACGCTGAGGGGAGAACGAGCGCTGACTGGTCGGCTGCGGGGTGAGGCTGACATCGCCGAAAAATAACAGGATGTGTGGGTGGTTAGAGGGATGGCCTGGCGGGAGCACAGCCAGCCACGGGAGGAGGGAGCAGGCAGTCCCGCCGGCGCTGGTTTGGGCGGCTGGAGCAGGAAGATCAGAGATTGAAGAAGCACGGCAGCCGTTGGATGGACATCCAACAGTCACTGTTGTGTCTTGACTAAGTTGACAAAGCCTTGCGTATGTGTCAAAAAACAATTTAGGACAGCGTCATCGTCAACCTAGTAGGCCCAGAAGTCAGCCTCCAAATCTGTGGAAAACAGCATACAACCCATTAGCCATTATTTTCAATAATTTACAGCCCATTTGCTAATTCTTAAGGACATTTGAAGCTCATATTCTTTTATTAGCATTACAGACCATATATTCTGGGCACTGCTACAAAATTCAACGAAATTTTGCATACTTCGGTGGGGTCCGAACTCTTTTAATCATGAAATTTCGAGTCACGTTAAAAATAGTTTTCAAAAAATTATATCAAAATAAAATTCAAAAAACAATTCTCCGCAAAAAAAAGAATGAAATTTAGAATCTTAACTAGCAAGATGCCCGTCCGTTGCACGAAACATGAAGATGCATTTGTATGAGTAGTTTATCTTGTGGGTGAAAAGATGATATCTTAATGTAATTGCCAGTTGGCTTTGGTTTCTATAAGAGTAGAGAGTAGAGAAATCCTGAAAAAATGATATTTTAATGCAATTGCCGATAGGCTTTGGTTGAAAAATTTACAGCCCATTTATTACAACTTATACCCCGTTTTCTGGGGAAGCCCATTTCTTATCCCTCCTCGACTTGAAAGATTTGCAGCCCAGCAGGGCTGAGAAAAGCAAGTAGGCCTCGGTTTTGGTATTCTCCAAAAAAAGAACAGGGCTAGCCAATTTCAGAAAGAAAAAAATATCAACTGGGCTCGTCATGTGCTTAATAAAAGCGTAAGCATGGGCTAGACGGGCCACAACCCCCGCACAACACGCAGTTGAGCTCCATCTCTGAAACTGAAAAACAACTGGGCGAGCTGCTGGGTCCCTGGTGTTATCCGATCATTGTGTAATTTTCTCGTTTATTGACTACATTGACAATGGCGTGGAACCTAGTTGTCAAACAATTAGGAGGAAGTATTGTTTTGTCTTGTAATAATGAGGCACCTCCTTGCGAAATGCAATGACCCTGGTGGGTCCCTACTATCAGCCTCTCCACGTACAGTCATCTCCTGATTCCTCTTGGTTGTTGACCATGTTGACAACACCAGACGGCGGCGAGCACAGTGAGCTAACCCAGGCGGAGAACGATGGCAAGGCCTCGGACGGGAACGAACAGCAGCCATGAAAGATGCGGCAGTGTAGTGGCAGGTCGAGGGGAGTACGAGGGCAACAACATGCAAGTCAAGCATACAAATGGTACAAAAAGCCCAAGGATTAATTGTTCATCAAATTTTTAGACAAAACCCAGATTGAACATGACAGTAACATCTAACCCAACCACTCTTTTTTGCAGTCACAAACAAATGGATCGGTCTGATCCATAAAATCAACATCCTGTGCAAAAAAAATTATTTTAGGATGTCTACAACTTGTTGTAAATAGAAGCCGAGCACGTTTAGAAGCCCATTTGTCCACCTGAAACTTCTTTTTTTGCTGTTCAACATGTTCGTCTGTGAGAAATCTCTTGCTGTAAAAATTAAGCCTCATGGACAATAGTAACCTCACATTCAACAGGAAGAATGTGACAAAGCTTCTGTTTGTCTGGTTGGATGCATATCGTCCTATCGTTATTGTCCTCAAACGAATGTCAAGAGAACTAAGAAAATCCTTGTGCTTATTACGCCAACGATTGGTTATATGTTTTTGTCCATGTGGTTCTACCTAAGTAGACATGAAGATTGAAAACAGTTAAAGTCTGAAAAAAGAGTATGTCGAAAGAACGACAGCTGAATAGTTAATTCTAGTACAATATATACGGGCTTTCAATATGCATGAAATCATCACCTCTATGTATAAATTCTCTAGAGATCGAAAGCATCGCAGCAAGCCAATAATTATGTTCAGATCAAAACTATCCATTCTGATATATATGATCTTGACAGAATCCAACAGCATTGATAGGCTATCAATGGACGAACTCTTCATTGAGCATATAACATAATATTAGTAGCCAAAGTGTACTCCAAGATGATATAAAACTTATGCGCATAAAAGAAAAATGCAGCATATGATTACAAATGTGTAGATGATAATATATGGTACTTGAAAAGGTGAGGAGCCAAACACCAACTCCTTGTGATTATTAAACGGGTCACGAATTACACCCAAGGTCTCCAGTTTGGGCGTAGAGACGACATTTATTTCTGAAGGTGTATAACAATTATGAAGGAGAAACCTTTCAAGTGAAGGGTCATCTTCGATGATGACATGCTGTCCTTCAAAACAAATTCCAATGCTTTTAAGGTGAGGCGACTTTATTTGGAGACAACTGATACCGATTTCTATTCCCAAAACAATTAGCAAGCGCTCCAGGGCAGGGCAACTAGAGTGGATGATGCTGTGCAGTGAGGCCTCCGACAGATAAACCACCACAAGCGAAAGTTTTTTTAGTAGTGGGAGTCGAAGCATTTGTACCAGATCGTCTGGTAGATGGCACCGGGCGAAGATGGCGGTGTGGAGAGAGGAGGAAAACCGTGAGATGGACAACGGTGGTGTGGGCACGAATTCTTTCGTGGTATGAAACTTTCGTGGTAATGGTAGAACTCAAACTGCTGGAGTTTTCCGAATTCAGGGGATGTCAGCCAAGCGTCCACCTTGCCGGGTATGGACTACAGGTAGCTTGTCGGGATGAAGAGGCATTAAACGGGGCCCTGCTGGTGAGAAGAGATGATGGCTCTGATGAGATCAAATTCAGGAAGGACAGATATCTGACGACAGTCGAGATTGAGGGGCGCGATGCGCCATAGAGGGCGCCACCGAGTTGAGAGGACTTGTGTGCGGTAGCAATCCTTGGTGGGGAGAAGTGAGATGATCTCCTCAAGGATGACGTTCGGGAGATTGCTGATGCGGTCGACCGGAGATTCTATAGGTTCATCAGATCCAGGTGGGGGG